>NW_017733645.1:0-960 GCF_001890085.2 Hipposideros armiger | reverse complement strand
CAAAACACGCTGAATCTCAGTAAGAACAGCGAGCATTCAGGGTGTTTTGACATACCCTGTTCCCATCTTCTTTCCTTAGCTCTGTGATAGCCTCAAAACCAACAGCCTAACAAGGGTCAGCATCCTAGCAGCCACAGAGGGGTAATAATGAGTTGGGATCCTCCCCAAAGCTCTTCCTGAAGAGAATCATCAGCATTTTATCCATCCAGACTCATCTGGACAGCCTGATAATTCCACTTCAGGGCTTGTCTTTATTTGATCTGACTTGGCGCTCTCTCTGTGCAAAGAGCTCTATCCCTAAGGTGTTTGTTGAAAATAATCAGCAGCAATTACTTAACATCATAACTGACTGAGGTGACAATATGAGTTGGGGTTAATAGGAGACTGACCAAAATACTTAAAGGGAAAAACTGGGAATGAGGGGATTTTGAAAAGCTCCAACATACTTGTGAGAATCTATTGTAGATGGCTATGGCATATGCGCAGCCATACACATTTCCATAAAATATCTGACAGGGCCCTAATCTTTCACCTTTGACTTACCTCAAGGCTCTGAATGAGCAGGAAGTGAAGTTTAAGACCGAAATGTAGACTCTCTGCTAGACCATTGAGGACTTAACCCCAAAACACACAGAATCCTTTGGCAAAGGCTGAGAGACTTATTAGTTCAAGACAATTAATGGACCATCTCTTCCATTAGCTATTAGCCAACTAATAGGCTAACTGAATATAAACATCAGTGGCCATATATGACAAAGAATGCACACGTTAGAGCATTAGACCAGGAAAGTCACTAATCAAAAAAAAAAAAGCAATTACAACAGCAGGAAAAAAATATCCTAGGGAGGATCCAAAGGAGGAGAGTAACTGATTTTCAGAGTGGCCACATTATATTATTTAAAATTCAATTTTCAACCAAATCATATGGAAATGCAAAGAATCAGGAAAACATGGCCCATA
>NW_017733644.1:29170-31372 GCF_001890085.2 Hipposideros armiger | reverse complement strand
AAAACCATTATGCAGTATCAAGGAAAATTGTGTGTGAAATTTTAGTACTTGTTCTCCAAAGTGAAAATATTTACACATTTTTGAATTTCTTTTAGTCAACCACAAAGGCATTTTAATTGGGCCACTGGAAAACCCTAGTCATCATAGAACCACATAGCCTAAAAGTATGGCTAGAACTGATACTTCTAAAGTTTTAAATTAAATCTTTCTCTCTCTCTCTCTCTCTCTCTCTCTCTCTATCTGTCTCTCTGTGTCTCTGTCTCTGTCTCTCTCTCTATCTTTCTCTCTCTCTCCCTCTTTCACAAATACACACACACACACACATGCACTTTTTTCATCTGGTATTACCTACAATTCCACTATTGAAACAAGAATTTGGCCTAAGGCTTTCTTTCTAAGTAATAGTTACATCCCTTGCCTGTCCATCCATTGGTCTGCCTGCTTATTGTATAAAAGGTCTGGATGAATTTATTTATAGCCATAATCTTTTCTTTGGATAATAGCTAAAGCTAATGGTTTATCATCTGTACAACCCCGACAGTCTATCTTTCCTGATTCCTTAGGGTAGCTTCCCCCTGCACCTCATCACTCTGTTGGATCTCTGAGCAGACATCATCCTTAAAATCCCATTTGTACCATTTGGATCAGGTCAGGAAGAGTAATAGCTCTAATCTTCTTGGAGTGATATTATTAATCTTGAACAGGTGAGCTCCAAGGTACTTTCTCTAACCTACACATTTAGAAAGCAGGAGCTTTAGGGCTGTAATGAATAAAGCTAAAATGGAAGCCTGCAGCATAAGGGGAAATGATTGTAAGATTAAGCTGTCCATTAGGTTTGTACTTAAACATTGTTTACTCTCTTAAATCAAGAGCGAAAACTAAAGAGAAGTTTTAAATGGCTCCCCATGTGCAGTGAGGCAGAATGTTTTCTATTATTAATGTTACTCTTTTTTTTTAAATGGAGACTATACAATAATCATAGCTAAATAAATTTAAGTAGTTTAATATTCTAAGATAATTGCATGACTTTGTAAAACATTTGCTTTTAATTTCTTCATAAACCTGTTTCTATAACTGACAAACAAACATATTTATAAGCCAACAAAATAAAATTTGTTTATTTTCCCTCTCCTCTGTGCTATTCCAAAACCTCATGCTTGCTGATCTAAATCAATTTCTACATACAACAGAAAGGGGTGTGTTTTCTCTCTGTTATGTGTATTTGGCTCTCACATAGGAGTCAATTTTAACTTAATACTTCAGATACTATCTTTTTTTTTCTTTGCGCAGATTGTGTATATTAACTAAACTTTTTAATTTTCAAATTCCATTTTCTATTTTTCAAATCCTATATCCACTCTCCACTAAGAAATCTTTATTTTCAATCACCTTTCAGTGAGTCATCAGAGGATATAATACTGGAGCAGATCCAGATAAATAGGGTGTTGTTAAAATGTTTAAAAGTTTCAAGGTACTTCTTTTGACTAGACTTGTAAATATTTAAAAGTAATTGAAAGTGAATGATTTGAATTTCCTGTTATTTTTTTCTATTTATTAAAATGGAACAAAATTATTTTGCACACTGACAAAAATATATTTGTATAGCAGTCTCATGATTCGTTAATCCTGCCATCAGGTTTTCATATTTTATTAGCCATGATAGTTGCATGTATTTTGTAAGCTGTAAATGACATCTATAAAATTTAGGCCCTTCCCTTTGTAAGGCATGAGTATACGTGGATAGACTTAAGATATGATAGAAGAATGAAAAACATTCCACATAATAGTTGTAATGACTATGAAAAAATTCATTTAGTCTTTCTGTACCTTCATTTCCTCATTTGTAAAATGGAGATATTAATATTAATATATATCTTTAAAAAAACAGTATAACACATGATGTTGCAGGCACTGCTCTCAGTGCTTATTTTAATTCTCCCATCAACTCTATCAGCAACATTTTGCATGTGAGGAAACTGAGGCACAGAGATCGTTAAGTAATTTTCTAAGGTATATAGTTATTAAGTTGTAGAGCCAATACTCAAACCCAGAAAGTCTGGGTCAAGTCTCAAGTGCTTATGTCTGACATCATTCTGTTTTGCTCTATCACAGAAGGTTTTACAAAGATAAAATAAGTTAATTCACAAAACAGTGCCTAAAACATTGAAAGGGTCTACTTGTATGAACTACTATAATGCCGGA
>NW_017733644.1:17856-24195 GCF_001890085.2 Hipposideros armiger | reverse complement strand
ACAAGCAAAAGCATAAATAGAAAAAAAATTATGTTAAACACAGAGGTTGCTTTATTTCCATTTCATAATCTTTTTGATTCCTTATTCAAAATCATATAGAAGCTAAAAAACATAACCCTTCTCCTACAAGACAAACCATTTTTGTTTTATGCAAATAGAGTACATCATTAAAATTACCTTTTATTATTTTTTTTTAGCTGAGCCATCCTGCCACCTGTTGGCAGCTCAGCAGCTGCTCAGCTCGGGCCGGGACTTGAACCACTGTTGCTCAGAGCTCAAACTCTTGAGCGAGCTCTTAACCAACTGAGCCACTTGGCCGGCCCCGTACCTTTTATTTTTTTATTTTTTTTATTGAATTCATTATGGTGATGTTGGTTAGTAAAATTATATAGGTTTCAAGTGTATATTTCTATAATATATCACCTATATATTGAATTGCGTGTTCACCAGCCAGAGTCAGTTCTCCTTCCATCAACATATATTTGACCCCCTTTCCTCTGTTCTACTGTTCCCCTCCCTGGGTCTTACCCTCTGGTAATCACAAAACTATTGTCTGTGACTGTGAGTTTTGGCTTCTTCGTTTGTTTGTCTTTTTTGTTTGTTGCTTTCAGTTTTATATCCCAATATGAGTGAAGTCATACAGTTCTTGACTTTTTCTGTCTGATTTATTTCACTTAGAATGATAATCTCAAGATCCATCCATGTTGTCACAAATGGCAGTATTCATGTTTTCTTATGGCTGAGTAATATTCCATCACATATATGTACCACACGTTCTTTATCCAGTAATCAATAAAATGACACCGGTTGTTTTCATGTCTTGGCTACCATGAATAATGCTGCAATGAACATAGTGGTATGTATATTTTTACAGATAAATGTTTTCAGATTTTTGGGGGGTAGATACCCAGAAGACGAACTGCTGAGTCATATGGTAATTCTATTCTAAATTTTTTGAAGATACTCCATACTGTTTTCCAAAGTGGTTGTACCAATTTACACTCCCACCAGCAGTGTATGAGGGTTCCTCTCTCCAGAGCCTCTCCCACACTTATTACTTGACAGCCATTCGAACAGGCGTTAGGTGATATCTCATTGTGGTTTTCATTTGCATTTCCCTAATAGCTATTGAAATTGAGCATTTTTTCCACATATCTGTTGGCCATTAGTATGTCTTCTTGGGACAAGTGTCTATTCAGGTCCTTACCCATTTCTTAACTGGATTCATTGTTTTGTGTTATTGAGCAGTATGAGTATGAGTTTATTTTTTTATTGACTTTTCCACTACTACAATTTCATCTTGAGTCAAGAATCTTTTTGTCTCACTCATCAATATATTCTTTTAAGTACCTGAGACTTAGTAGGCATTCAGTGTTTGTTAAACTAATTTATATCTAGCTTGTATCTTATCTGTGACCAAGTCTATAAAATGGACTAAATGTAGTTAAAGATTATGCAGCAGTTCACTAGATCAACAAAAATATTCCTATGAACTCTGGTGTTGTACTTCCAATTTGTTTATATAAACACAGACTTGATCTCATGACACTGGTCTACAGGAACATGTGTGAATGCTTTCACAGTTTCTANCCTCTGGCGTCCCAAGCCAGTTCTTAACCATCGCGCCACTCGGCTGGCCCTATTGCTTTTTAATTTTTTTAGTTGCTTAAAATTTTTTCTAGCCTTTATATATTTCTTATATTAATCTGAAACATTTTTGTCTTTTGCATTTTAAGACACTAAATTAGGTCAGGCCATGTCTATTTCCACATATTATCATGTCAGTGCATAGAAATTTTTATTAGTAAGAAATAGTTTTGGAAATTATTCTTTGTTAAAATAAAATTTTAGAAAAATGTGTCCTAGATCTAGAGTCAAATGTTTTCTCTCTCACTTATTGTTGTGTTATGAGATGTCTTTTATCTCTAATGTCCTCACTTGTTAAATGAGATTATATATGTCCCCTATTGAATTCTTCAAAAGAATCCAGTGAAATATAACATGGAAAAGTGCAAACTGATAATCAGTGTGTAAGGCATTTCAAGAGGTAATAACATGGACAAATGCTTTTCTCTTTTTTATGATGAAATCTGCATGTGGTAGGAAATTTCTTATGCTTTAATCATAGTTCATTTTTTTATTTAAATAAATGGTTTAAAGGAAGATGGCATAATTAGTTAGAAAATTTTAGTGACAAGTGTTTGTCAAAGAAACAGGCTTTTCTGGATTTGCTGGGCAGATCGAGCTCAGAATAAGATTGCACTCAAATTCACTAAATCCTTTAATGGTGGGAGATACTGATATTATTGCATAGATACTTTTTTGAGTGCTGACAAAGAATATTCAATTTTGTCTTAAGTAGAGTCCTTACATCTTTTGAGCATGTGTGTTCAGCAGGAACTGTAGCTAAGTGAATGAGCAAAGAAGCCACCCTATGATTGCCAGCAGAATGTCATTGATTTAGTGATTGTTCTTCATCGTAAATATTAATGTTTGGTGTGCTTTGGTGGGATTATCAAGGTTATGTGCTTAGAGCCACAGGATATACCATTAAGATATTCAAGCTGTTCTCAACAGTGGAATCATTAGAGTTATAAAAGGAAATTATATAAAAGAGAACATAGAGGTAATAACTCATTTCAGGTGCTTTGTCACAAGGCAAAACATGAAGATCAGGAGTAATATCTACCAGCATAAGAGAATATGCATCCTAAAATATGTATTTTCCATATTGAGACAACTTTTATTTATGCAAAATTGAAAAAAAAGATTTATATGTTTTTAATGGAACAAACAAAAATAAGTCACTAATAAAATGGGACATAAATCTAGACTCAGGGATACTTTTTACGGCAGTTGCATCATATTGATTCTAACGTGATTACAAAGGATTACAAAACAGCAATATATAATGCTGGTGGGANTGAATTTGTAAAATGTATTTAAAATCTCCTGAAGTCCTAGTTTTGTAGTTTAAAAAACTGAGGTAATGAGGGCTACCTCACTGTAATCTCATTCTCTGGCATGTACAATAAGCTTAATAGTATGTTGTTAACACTGTATAAGAACATGGATTCTGGGATGCATGACAATCCTTTTACCAATATTTGCCTAATTGTGTAAATTTGAAACGTTATATTTTCACTTTTAAATGCCAAATACATAATTGAAATAAATTGCAATTAGTACATAAAAGGCCAAATATATGAGTGGAATAATTTGTTAACAAAGTAACCATTTTTCTCATAATATGAAAAATATTACCAAAGAGAAACTTAATCAATTGACTTTCTAGTCATAATCAAAATCCCTAGCATCCTTGGTGGCATTTATGGTGGAGTGATAGTGCGTCATATGATCCACAAATGGTTTAATCTGCTGAGGAAATGTGAGGAAGTGGTAGTACAATTTTCATAAACAAAAAAACCTAAAGATTACTAGAGGACTGCATGTTTTTCCTTGTCCTGTTTCTTTATTACCCTCTCCTAAAACTTCTAAATGCACATAAACCACACATGATATTCAGAAAGATTATGATGTAGAGTTACTATCTAGGTCTGTAGTTAAGAATTATTGAAGTTTACTAAATCCACTGCTTTATCCACCCTTTCCTCTCTCCCTTTGGCCAACAAGTAGTGCCAATGTAAAAGCACTGACCGCATAAAATACCTGGAACACATAAGAGAAAGATAAATGTGATTTATTTCAGGAAATATATTTTTAAAAATATGTAGAAGCTTTGCTAATTTAGTAAGATATTAAAATGAATACAAATAAATGTCTTTTATCATTGGTATGTGGACAAGAAAAAAGGTGCTATGGAAAGTGACCTCACAGTGTGATCTGATCATAAATTCCTAANTACTGTATCTGGAAATAAATTAAAAACAGTAAAAATAAAGCTGTCATTTTGTATAGAACATGAGCAATATTCAATCTTTTTACACTTATTTATTCTCTAAGTTTACTACAATGAACAGTTTTATAATCAGAAGAAAAAATTAACACAACAAAATAGTTTTTAAAATCATACATGATTTTTCCTTATATTAAACAATAGAGCTCAGGTCCCAAGCCAGGAATCATTCTTTATGCCTCTCTTTCCTTGAAACCCCATACCTAACGCAGTAGTAAATTCTACAGTCTCTACCTTAAAACTGTACCTCTAACAAGACTACTCTCTTCACTTCCATTACCATTTTTCAGTGCAATCCAACTTTCTCTTAAAGCAGAATCCTTCTTGGTCTTCCTGTTTGAGTTTATTTGCATTGTAATCTTTTCTCTATACAGAAGCCAGAACTATCAGATGATGTTGATAGCATAATGATACTTCCTTGATTAAAACTACAATGTCTTCTTCAAAAATCAAAATTTTGTCATCAAAGGTCCTGTATGATCCAAATCCAGCCTACCTTTCCAACCTCATCATATCATATTAAAATTTTCCATTTGCTCACTACTATTTGGTCCTGCTGGCTTTCTTCTTTTTTACTATGCCATCCCTCTTCCCACTTCAATGCTCTGTATTATCTCTATCTAGAACATTCCATGTTGGCTTATTGGGGCAGGCATGAAAGTTGACCTCTCAGATATATGATCACAGGAAATGTAACTGATATAGGTCTCAGTCACTGGGTTTTCACCAAGGCCGGTGCTTCCCACAAGTGGCTCCTGGACAAAGGACAGACATGGCAAGAATACTACAGCAGGCTGCTCCCTAGGTGGCACAGTAGTCCTCTGATGGCTGACTTTGGTTCAAGGGTACCATATAGTCTCTGCGAACACTTCTTAGGCTACAAGGAGATCAGAACCTTAAACTTTCCCTTCCTCTCTCCTTGACTTAGCATACTTGTAAATCAGTCTAATGGTTCTTCCAGACTTGCCTAGACTCTTCCCAATTTCTCTCAGAGGCATTTTTCTCTAAGATAATCTTGAAAATGTAATACCATGTGGGCATCTGCTGTCACAGAATCTGGACACATTCGTTCTCTCCTTCGTGTCTTACCTTCTTCTCAGTCAAAAGGTAANTGCCTTCTTGTGGTTACCCAAGTTGTTCATGATGTTTCAGTTTTGTTTTATAATTACAAAATTAATTAATCCCAAAACATACGCAGCAAAACAAAAGACCAAGAACAGTCAAGGCACTAAAGGGAAAATAACAATATGAAAAGATTTTCCCCCAAAAAATAAAATTATGGGGGGTGAGGTGATAGCTGAGGGTAAAAAGGATCAAATATATGGTAATGGAAGGAGAACTAACTTTGGGTGGTGAACATACAATGGGATATATAGATTATGTATTACAGAATTGTACACCTAAAACCTAAGTAACTTTACTAACAATTATCACCCCAATAAACTTTAATTAAAAAAAATTAAAGTTATTACAATACCCTATTAATCAAGACAGTATAATATTTGCATAGAAATACTAAATCAACCAGTGAAACTGGAGAGTAGAAAAAAAGGCATGTTTATGGACAAAAACGACATCTGAATTCTGTTAGAAAAGCATGGCTTGTTTAATTTATATTAGTTAAAAAGTGTTTATATGGGAAATGAAATTTAATTTTACAATCTAAAATAAATTTCTAATGGGTCATAGAAAAGTGAAAAATAGATTTTTAGAAATTTAGAAAAGAGTAAATAAGAATGGTATTTTAGAGTCGATAAATGTTTCTTTAACTAAACACATTATGAAACAAAATTGTAAAACATGTTGATAAACTGAATTAGATTTAAAATAAGACAAAAGACACATTAAAAAAATACCATAAGAGTGAAATATAAGTCACAAAGAAAGAGAAGATTTTTGCAGAAGCATTTGTTGTATTTCCTAAACTGACTTTGGTACATGGGTATTTGCTTTTTCTTCCTACATATTCTATAATTCAAACAAAACATTTAAGGCATGCCTAAATTGCTTTATTTTCATATTTTAGACATCTCTAATGTTAACTAATTAACATGTTTCATTAAGATAAATATTATAATTTCTCTATTTTTTCAGTGAGATATAATTTTATCATTCTACTCTGAGTAGTTTCCTGAAATATCAAAGATTCTTACTAATCTCTATGAAAATGAATGCTCTTCTGTTTGGACTATTTAGCAATGATCACATATAGATTTTTTTTCAAATATGTTTTCTTGTTTTTAATTTTTTCTTCAACATAGATAGATGATAGATACATAGCTTTAAAAATGGTCACATGTATTTTTTGAATAAATAATAAGTCTTAAAAAAATGACTTTAACTTAACTCCAATAATAAATTATATTTAGGATATTTAACTCAATATCTATTTTTTATCCATTCCTTCCTGGATCAGTAAAATA
>NW_017733644.1:15140-15976 GCF_001890085.2 Hipposideros armiger | reverse complement strand
TCTCCCACGCTTCCCATGAGGAGTGAGTAAGAAGGAGGAATTGGCCTGTGGACGTGGTGAGGCCTCTAGGTCAGATCAAGAAGTTGGATTTACATCGCCTTGGACATCATGACCAAGAACACAAGGATTAAAGCATCTTTAGCAAGAATGAAGCTGGGAAAGAGACTAAGGAACCAAAACAGACCAGGTGAATCACTAAATAACATCACTAGTAACCTCAAGCATAGGAACGATAACATCTGAGGAGCAACAGAACTCCTTAAATATACCAGGTGTGTCAGGTTTCGGTACTTAGGGAAGCACACATTGAGATATAGTAAGGAATGAAAATATTTATTGAGGGAAAAACACTTATGAAAGAAAAAAGAGAAGCAGCAAGATTGAGGAGGGAACGCCTTCAGATGGTGAAGCTGTTTAACAAAGTCTCCATCAGCCCAAAAGGGCATCTGGAGCAAATGTAAACAATTAATTCAATGTTGGGTAGACATTGAATATAAGGTGGTCCTTATATGACCACCTTGCTCAGTTATTGGCTGGTGAGCATCCAGAGAAGAGCACATCCCTGGAGCACACCACTGCTTTTTTAGTGTGACCGTTACTCAAAAGACGAGCTACAGATTGAGGCTCCATCTAACCATCCTCTTTGCAGCTAGGCAGCAAGTACTTCAGAAGAGTTTAGAGCTATATTCTAGAATAAATTAATATAAATAGTAGTGAGTTGTACTCTCAGTGCATCCTATGAAGTGAGCTGAAAGAATTAGTAGTAACTTCTAAATGTGATTATATCCACTTCTAAGTCCCTGGTGAAACGAGATAGCAATGTCATGAAGAACTAT
>NW_017733644.1:4055-8945 GCF_001890085.2 Hipposideros armiger | reverse complement strand
TCAAAATCACAGGCAAGAGAAAATCCTTAAGTAGCATGTTTTAATTTAATATTTCTATCACTTTCACAAGTTTATATTTTTAGAAGCAGTGTGGTTGCTGTGTATTTATTCCTGAAAATAAGAGTTACATGATTTAGTAATTCTGCAGAAATAGATTTGGAATAAATCTTTATATATAAACTATAATAAAATCTACATAAAATGAGATTGACGGCTAAAATACTACATTGTTTTCTAAAAAAATATGATAATTTAGGGCATTTTACTAGTTGCAATTTGTCAAATTGAACTTAATTTAAAAGTCTCTCCTAGGACACACACTAGCAAATAAAATGAAATAAATATTGTCATTGGCCAATATTTCTTCTAACGTTTCATCTGTATAATTTGTATTCTTACTACTTCATTTTCATTCTATTCATTTCCTGTTCATTTTCTATTCAATCTCACTTTTTAAGATTTTATGTTTTTGAGAACATGATTAGAAATGGGTTTTATTGTATATTGAATATAAAAAATACATTTTAATGTTAGCAAATATAGGCTGAAGTTTTGACAAGCAATAATTTATAAAATGCTATCATTTTTGTTAATGCCACTAAGGATCTTTACTCTAATGCATGTTTATAGTTTGTTTAACAATATGACTATCATCATCATTATCTTCTAAATGTTTTCAAAATAATTTAGTAATACTTTTTCCAGATGGTATTAGAGAGCTGTTGCAGCAATGTTTCATGTTAATATTAAAATTCCTATAAAATAATAAGCTGATTATAATGTTTCAGTGGTTTTGATATGTTCAGGGCAAGACTTTTACTTCATTCCTTGCTAAGTAAGATAAAAAGAGACTGATCCCCAAGACTTGTTACTTTCAATATCTCATTCAAACAGATTTCAGGACCTCTCTTGGGTGTCTATGTTAAATATTTCATCATGGTAGGGTTAGAGACAAAACTTGGAGAAACTGGGTAGAAGCATTTCAAAAACTGATTCCATCTTCATTTTTTAAAACATAATTACAGCATTAAATATAAGAATATAATATGCTTTTCCTTCTCAATGTCAAATTTAGCCAATAGGTATTCAATTATTTCTTTCCCTATATAAGTAAGAACTGATTATTCAAATATATATTTGAATGTTTATATGTATATCTCTGTGTGTGTGCATGTGCATGTGTGTAACACTGGTTGTGGTCTGCCAGTCAGAATATAAAAAGTCAAATCTTTACAGTTAATAATTTGATATTAACCTAAGTAAAATGAAGTCAGATATACAAATCTCTAGTCAGAGAATTTGGATGACATACGAGGTCCAGCAATTAAGTTCACAAACTCATCCTAGAAAAAGTGCTACACACCTCATTGCTGAATATCACTATGGTCACCTTCGAAGTACTACCCTTGGGAAGCTAAACACCTAGTCTGCCCTTCAAAGCAATTTTGGAACTCTTTTTCTGGAATGGCCATCACAGCTGTCATTGTATCATCCTTGATGTCCTGAATGTCATCAAAATGTCTTCCTTTCAATATTTCCTTTATCTTTGGATAAAGAAAGAAGTCATTGGGGGCCAGATCAGGTGAGTAGGAGGGTGTTGCAATACAGTTATTTGTTTACTGGCTAAAAACTCCCTCACAGACAGNACTTTTTCAATATTGTCATATCCACTTAAATAGTCTCCTCTTAAATTCTTTACATAGTTCCAGGAAAATTGTTTCTAATTTTTAAATATTGGCATATTGATCCCTGTGTAAAATCCTTCAGTGACTCTCTGAATTCTCACAGGCAAATTTCCTACTCCTGGCAAGGGAATTCAGGTTCTCCAGATTCTACTCCCTGATTTTACTTCCTGTTTTGTGTTGCCTTCACTTCTCCAACGCATTTTGCTTTATGCGCTGTGATGTCTAATGCCTCCCAACCAAATTCATTCTTCTGTCTTTGCCTATAATAAAACTCTTTACCCCATTATCTGCTCAGACAACTTCTGCTCTTTTAGCAATCAGCTCAAAAGTTTCCTTCTGCTATGAAACATTGCCAGATTCCCCATCTACCTCATCTCCTGGAATAGAACACACATGCCTTTTCCTCCCCTGAACTTGATATAGCATCTGTGAGGCTTGTTACCCCTGCATATTAGCATGTCAGCCTTCCTCAACTAGTCTGAGTTATCCAGCTTTATTGATATTTACATACTCATTCAGGTGGTTGACATATATCAGGTTTGTGAAAATCACTGAGTGAATGAATTTATTGTCAAAGTTCAACCACACGGTTACATTAACTGCAGATTCCAACTATATAGCTGAAACCCCATTCTGAGGTTATTTGCTGCTATAATGTAATTATTCTTTCATAATCATTGTTTTAAAAGTGTCATATATGGAGATACTGTCCAGATCCCCTTTCAGAACCCAACTGCTGGCAAATAATCTTAGGCTGTGAGACTTCTTTAGGAATTGCCACTGCTGAAGAGAATCTTCTCACCGAAGGTCACACACTCTACCTGGGGCAGCCCAAGGAGACACGAGGCCTTTGCCTAACTTGGGGCAACCATGAAAGACAACACATGTCGCAGAGCCACTTTGGGGGCAGAGGAAGCCTTAGATGAAACAACATTGTCCAGCAGGCCAATCCTCATTCTTTCTCTTTCTTTCTACAAGTATTCATCCTAAGAAAAGAATGCTTACATTTCTCTCATGGTTTTTTTACCTCTCAGGATCTTTCTGAAAACCTCAACCTGAAATAGATGGGGAAGGTTCTTGGAGTAGTAGAAAAAACATTTTAGTGCAGGTATTTAAATTTGTTTTAAGTTCAAAATATTAAAGGATATTATATTTCACTAATAACTATATACAGATTGACATTGGTGTTCATGCTCTTACATGTGCTCATTCATCACACAATAGGAGAGATGCCCTAATGGAAGAGTGAAGGTTCCAAACACAGAGGGATTTTCACTGAGGCCTCACTCACTGGTATGCTGTCAGCATATTGCGACCCATTTCCACCTATATCTACCCTGTTGAGTGGAATTTTGGATTAAATTATCTAATTTTAGCTAAACTAACACTTATAGAATGAAAAGATGGCTGACAAATATACTTGTAAACACATTCAAAATAATTCTCATGATGCAAATATAAGTAAACAACATTGAAATTACAGAGATGCCTTGTCCTTTAACCCTTGCAAAGGTGTTTCTTTTGACACTAATCTGGTTAAAACAGTATCAGTCTAAATAAATGTGTCAAGAAGTTGAGCAAAGGAAGAATTCACTACTAAATAATCAATAGGTCAAAGAAGAAATCACCCCTAACTAATGACAAAATCACTAATAATTTTGATGTGNACAACATTGTCCAGCAGGCCAATCCTCATTCTTTCTCTTTCTTTCTACAAGTATTCATCCTAAGAAAAGAATGCTTACATTTCTCTCATGGTTTTTTTACCTCTCAGGATCTTTCTGAAAACCTCAACCTGAAATAGATGGGGAAGGTTCTTGGAGTAGTAGAAAAAACATTTTAGTGCAGGTATTTAAATTTGTTTTAAGTTCAAAATATTAAAGGATATTATATTTCACTAATAACTATATACAGATTGACATTGGTGTTCATGCTCTTACATGTGCTCATTCATCACACAATAGGAGAGATGCCCTAATGGAAGAGTGAAGGTTCCAAACACAGAGGGATTTTCACTGAGGCCTCACTCACTGGTATGCTGTCAGCATATTGCGACCCATTTCCACCTATATCTACCCTGTTGAGTGGAATTTTGGATTAAATTATCTAATTTTAGCTAAACTAACACTTATAGAATGAAAAGATGGCTGACAAATATACTTGTAAACACATTCAAAATAATTCTCATGATGCAAATATAAGTAAACAACATTGAAATTACAGAGATGCCTTGTCCTTTAACCCTTGCAAAGGTGTTTCTTTTGACACTAATCTGGTTAAAACAGTATCAGTCTAAATAAATGTGTCAAGAAGTTGAGCAAAGGAAGAATTCACTACTAAATAATCAATAGGTCAAAGAAGAAATCACCCCTAACTAATGACAAAATCACTAATAATTTTGATGTGTTTTTGGAATACAACTCAATTCTAGAAATTTTAGTCTATCTTACTATCAGTTCTTAAGTCAATATACCTATATTACAGAGACATATTGAGGGTGTAGTGTATCCATTCTAGGTAGAGAGAAAAAGGCCTTTCTCATGTGACCTCTTTCTGCTCATTTCTAACATACTATGCTACCCTTAACAAAGCTTTATTGAAGCCTGTGCAGTCTAATGCAATTACTAAGAGCCTGCCTCTGAATTTCCATCAAAATTCCGATCCTATAACTTCTGTCATTAATTTTTGTGACATTATAATCATTGTTCCCTTAAGCACCATTGTCATGATATCACTCAGGACTTTGAAGTAAATGCCCATATTACCTAACATAAAATCTAAAATTCCCAGTCCACTCCACAAAGCTTCTCTGCTTTAATCACTTCCTATAAAATCTAAACAAACACATTTCTTTCAACTAAGTGAACTATTTGCCCTTTGCTTTACCTGAGTTACGAATCTTGGACACCTAATGTGTGTTTGCTGTTTTCACTAGTATATCAATGTGTTTCTTTTTATGTTACACTCATTGTTTCCTATGCCTCATTCTGAATGTGGAGTTATCATGTCTTTTCTTTCAAATAAAAATGTCATTTCAGATCATCCATTCCTAAAGTGCTGAAAAAAATAAGTCCTTAAATTATTTTCTGATAATAAAGTGTGACCTACTTTGGCCATCATTATAATTATGACAAATGCTTAAAATAATAACTCTAGTAAAAAAATAAAAGATATGCAGTCTATTCAGTTATGAGTTTAGGGAGAA
>NW_017733644.1:2108-3025 GCF_001890085.2 Hipposideros armiger | reverse complement strand
CAATGACATTTTTTTCTTAGACTCAGTTTTAGAGAAAATACAATTCAATTCAGAGAGCTATCAAATCGTTAAAATGGAACATTTTCATTTAAAGTTAGCATTTGGTCAACTCAATGATTTCTTAATATTATATAATATTTTGTTCATTTTGATTGGAATTTAGAAAATATTGTCCTATTCCAATGCAGGTATAATATTAAATACCTACATATATATATATACATTTTGTATACTTTCCTTTGCATTCTTACTCCTATTATAATGCCAGCATCACAGAAAGACAATGAAAAAGTTGCAGATGAACTATTTCAGTAAGACACAGGGGTACTGTCTAATATAAAGGTACTACTATTCAGGGAATGAGGAGAATCAAGTTCATTTTGACTCAATCATTGATCAGCTCTGGAACTTTGAAGAACTCAAAAGATAGGAGCATCTGAGTTCAGATGTAGAAAACAGTTGTCCTGGAGAAAGATGATCTCTGAGACTTTCCTAAGCACACCATTCAATGTTTTATGAGTTTTGGAACACTTAAAATTTGCAAAAGGAGGATGCCCAGGAGTAAAATAACTAGCTAAGCATTTAATACAAATATTTAAACTATAATCTAGTCTAGGCTTTTATTTTAATATCAACCATTTGAAGTTTCCACCAAAACTAAAGAAAGAATCTATTCTATATTTTTTCAAAAAACGCTACAATGTCAAAAACCTAAGTATATCTGTTTCTCTTAATTTTAGATCCTGCCCTCTTTGAATTCTTAGAGAAAAACAAAATATTACAACCTGTGAAAATATTCCTTTTCTTATATATTAATATGTATGTTGATGATTAAGTTTTGCACTTATTTTTTATTATTATTTTTTTAACTTTTATTGGGTAACAGTGCATTTTTTCCAGGACCCATCAGCCCCATG
>NW_017733644.1:0-1113 GCF_001890085.2 Hipposideros armiger | reverse complement strand
TAATAGATACCATTCCTGGTTTAAAAAATAACAATTTATGAATTTGACCTTAAGTAGTTGTTTTTTAAGCCAAGAATGATATCTATTACCATTTTCTTCAAGCCTCTCTCACTATAATATATTTTGGGTCCTCTTGCTAATTGATGCACTGGATACTTACTTGAAATTTATGGATTTACTAATGTTCTAAGAAAAAATGGGTTTGTACTGTCATGAATCGAAAGAGTTTACACATTCATAAACTAAAAATTTCTCTTAAAACAATCAACATATTTTATTAACAAGTTTGACTTAATTCTTTCGCTGCCTTTGAAGAGGAGTGACTACCATTCATATTTAATAACTAAGCAGGTGCCACATTGCTTTATGCATTAAAAAATCACAAAGGAATAATTTTTCTATTAATTATATAATTCAGAGCAGCATTATATAGTGATAATTTAAATATATTTAGATAAAGTATTGTATCTATAATTCCTACACTGATGTTTCTAAAGTGAAGATTTTGAAACAGAAGATATAGTATAACGGATAAAAAAATATTCAAGGAAACTGACTCTCATGTCTAAGAACACCATATTGAGGATCTTCCCTAAATGTTTCAAACTTACTTTCTTAGTCCATTTGTGAGGAAAACTGATATACCTTTATTTTGAATTATATTCAATTTTACAAGTTAATATTCACATGAGTGATTATGTTTGGAAAATAATAAAGATTGCATTTTAATGACATGTCTCCCTGAACCCTTCCTCCCTTGCAGGCCTGCTGTGAAGAAGAGGAACAGACAGAAGTATTTTTTTCTTCTCTCTCTGCTTCACACCTAGGATCTGCAGCAATCCAGGTAAGGGTTCATTAGCCAAGTTTTTCTGAACCTTCTATTAGAGAAATTTTCTCTGTTTAAAACATTGAAAGTTGTTTAATGGCTCTCATCTTCTCTTACTTTGGTATTCTACAAACTTCAATTTGGTCTTGCAATAATTGCCTCGTATAATAACTGATATGTATGTGTGTATATATACTCATATATAAAATCTCAAAACTTCATTTTCAATTACAAACATTTATATATTTGGTGGATTCAAGTGGGATAGCAAATGTACTTTTACTCTG
>NW_017733643.1:15419-16332 GCF_001890085.2 Hipposideros armiger | reverse complement strand
TGCATTGAACTCGAACTCGTCACTTTTGCATTGCACCAGACGGAGGGTTAAGAAAATATTGCTTTTGATAAACACCCTAGGTGGCCTTTGGAGGATACTCTGAGAAGCATTAACTAGGTGGCGTGTGATGGACTCATATCACCCTTCCTTCACCTGCAGCGATCTGGGGTGACTCCTTGTGACTTTAAGAGAGAAGATCATCGTTCCTCTAGAACACAGCCCTCTTTCCTTGTGCCTCCAAGGCTCATAATGACTCAAGGGTCTGAGTGAATGTGGTAAAACACCACACCGTGTGTGTGCTCGGTAGAAACTAATGGTTCCCTTCCAGTGGCTGCCCATTCACAGCGGCATCAGAGAGTCATTGGCAGAAACAATACCGCAGTTGGCTTTTAGCAAACCTTTCACCAGACTCGGCTCTGCGATTCTCTCAAGTTTAGCATCTCACCCCAGTGGATCAGTGAGGATTCTTTCATTGCAGGCAAAAGGAACGGGCTCTGACTTACATCAGCAGGAAAAGGAGATCACTGGGAGATTCTGAGATAGCTCCAGGGAGAGAGGGATGGCCAGGCTCAACTCTACACAGGGGAATCGGGGTGCATCTGAAATCTGGCCCTCCTCCATCTCCACTCAGTCCCACCAGAACGTCCCCACTGAAATGAATCAACTCCAGCTTTTTATCCTATTTTTCCCTATTGTGCACCACTGCACTCAATATCTGCTGTGGTTTCAATGTGCCCCACCCCCATTCATATATTGAAATCCTACCCCCCAATGTGATGGTATTAGGAGGTGGGGCATTTGAAAGGTGATTAGGTCACGAGGGTAGAGGCCTCGGGAATTTTTATTTATAAGGATTATTTTATAAGGATTAGTTACCCTTATAAGACGGACCCCACAGCACTCCTGGGCCCCT
>NW_017733643.1:10815-12334 GCF_001890085.2 Hipposideros armiger | reverse complement strand
GATGAATTTTGGGAAATTTAAATCAATAACGAGTTGGCTGATTTCTTGATCCACTCCCTTTCATGCGCATCAATAAACGGCCTTGCAAATACCGCAGAGCACATGGGATCTGTAAAGAAGAGTGTGCAATGCAAGGTCTGGTGAAGACAATGCGCTTGTAAAATATTTGTACGTATTTATGAATTTCTTATCTTAGCAGGGGAGCTGTCCTTGGAGATGCTCCTGGTGGTCTGGGTTTCTGCAGTTTCCACGTGTAGAGAGCTAATTGCTTCGGGAAAACCTCCCTTTGGCTGGCGAGAATCACTAAGATGAAACCATTTGTTATATAAGATTAAAGCCAGAGCTGATCCGTTTGTTTTTCTTGTGTGTGCACGCACACGGGCATACATGGAACGTGCAACGAACTGAGCAGGGATATTGACATTGGGGACGTGAGGCCTGCACGGGAGGGGCCACGCACACTACATTTCTGTCACCTCCTGAGCATCCAGCAAAACTATGCTCAAGTCTGACTCTGGCTGAGTATTTGGGACGTCAATCTGGAGGGCACGTCTCGCCTTCCAGGGACCGGGTTCTAAAGACAGAACAATTTAGACAAGAACATTATGAGACATTTCTTAAGAAAAGAAAGATTTCTGGAGCAGCTGAACAATAGTTTGCAGAGGACAAGTGCTGAGATGTGTACGCATGGAAAAACTGTCACCCTTGTTGGGAACTTCCAGCAATTACTTGCTGGGGGATTCTGAGAAAAAGGATAAATTTGTTCTTCCATTCTAGGATACTCATGGGGCTTTGAGACGTTAGTGTTGGCACATAAAAAGGAGCATAATTTTACTTTGTATTTCAAGCCCTTATTTTAATTATCAATACTTTAGAAGCCATCTCAGTTGGGAAAGGAAGAAGGTAGTTAACTGGAAGCCTTTTAAAAAGCAAGGAATCATTTTTAAAGTGATGCAGAGAGACCTTAATTCTTTTGTTTTAACGTAAATGTTTCCATGTGTGTTCTTTTGTTCATGTTTGATGTGAGGTCAAGGCCTTTTCTTTGAGTGATTCCTCTGCTTGACATCCCTCATCACCCTTCCCACACAAGCCTCATCCACATTTCAGAATCTCTAGTAGAGCTCAGGCAACTATGGCCTAGGGACCAAATCTGGCCCACCACCTGTTCTTGCAAATAAAGTTTTATTGGCACACAGTCTTGTTTCATTCGTTTTTGTCTCTGGCTGCATTTTGTTACAATGGCAGCATTGACTAGTTGCAGGAGAGGCCATATGGCCTGTGTGGCCTACAGTAGACATTGTCTGGCCCTTTCCAGAAAAAGTCTGTCAACCTCTGATCTCTACTATCAGTTCTCGTGTTATTTAAAGTGGAGAGAGAATTTCAAGATACATCTGAAAACTTCTCACGGCAGAACCTTCCCATATTTCTGAGGGTTCTTTTTCCACTAACATTTTACAGTCCTCTCACTCGCAACTCATCAAAATAATTTTTGAAGCTTGCTTTCACAGAATGTTTCCAA
>NW_017733643.1:0-5580 GCF_001890085.2 Hipposideros armiger | reverse complement strand
TTTTCTGATTTACTCAACCCCTTTGAGCACAATGGTTCCCCGACCCCAAAATGCACTGCTATGATTTTAAAACCACAGATTCCTCTAGTTTTTATAATAATGTGGAAATGCGACCGTAAGGTATATTATCCAGTAAAAATTGTCAACTTCCATCAGTGACATTAAAGATAGGCCAATTAAGACTTCAAACTCATCCATCCAAAACATAAAAGCATTTAAAAGAAAATACAGATGAGGGGGAGCCCACCCTGATATTTCTTAAAATACCATCCCCATGCCAAGAAGGAGATCAGCCATGGCACAACGACCCCAGAACAATGTCACTGAGCTCCGTTTATGAGCAAACCAATCTCTCCTCTTCTAGCATGCTTGAGCATCGAGACGGCTTCATTTCTCAAGAAGGTAAATAGCATGTGAGGCTGAGAATTCTGTCTCTCATATACACAAATGCCACTAAAACTGAAAGGCCTGCAGAAGACTCGCATTACCCTAGAAAATGCCATTGGATATCAGTGGCTCACCCACCCCAGTTAACAAGACAGCATTTCAGCTGCTCAGCACACAGCCACATTAAGAAGGCAGCAACACATCCTTTTGACCTGTGTTATTACTTAGGCCTCGTGTTGTACAGAAAAAGAGTACGATGATGTCAAACGAATTCCAGAAGAGAAGTATTTATTGCTGAATCTAAATAAAAAAATCCGTATCTACTGTAATGGCACTTCAGAAGAAGATCTACTGTAGTCACCAGCTCAATCAATACTAAATTAGCCGGGATAAACATTTTCAACTCGGCCAGTCTCAAGATGAAGCCTGCTATTTAGAACCCCGGTTCTTGGGAGAAGCAAGGAAATGTTTGCTTATCCCACAGAAACCAAAACCAGGAAGTATCTGACAAGCAGATGCACCTACCCTTAGCTGCTCTCTTTCACAATGCATCTGTTGTCTTGAAACCTAAAAAGGAAAACGGGGGGAAATCAGAAAGTTCTGCATAAAAAACGACATGAAAGAACAGGGAAAATGCCTTCTATCACTCGGCTTAGCGCAGACTGAGAATTAATTAATTATGGATTTAATTTTTCCTTTAGGACTAAATAATTTTTTTTTCTGTAGGACGCCTAAGCTTCTTCACATGGCATTTCAATTGTGTGATCCAGAAACACAATTAGGATGAGCCAGAGACTTGAAGGGTGATGAGGAGGGAGGTCCAGCCGAGAGCGTGGGAGACAAAATCTTGGCATGAAACTCCTCTTGCCCTCACAGTTGCAACCATTCGTTCCTGAGGGTCCACTAAAGATGGCTGCCAAGAGCCAACGGACATCACACAGTGTCCTCTCTGATGTTAAGGGTGACATGTGTCACCTACATGTCTTGGCCAAAGGATTACATTTTACCCTCCACTTCTAATCAGGTGGTAGTAAGTCCCCATAGGGTTGTGTTGAGGAGAATTCTGAGGTCAATGCTTATATCAGAGATAAAAACTCTGATCAATTGGTGACATCGCCCATAAGCTCAAAAAGGAGGAACCAGTGATACATGTGTCTTGCGTCGCTTCTCCTTGTCCCGCCAAAATGTGCTTCTTAAAAATCAAGGATGCTTCTTTGGACTGACCACATCATTTGGTGTCCAAACAGAGAAATATCTATGTGAGTTAAAGGAGCAGGTAGGATATTAATGATTATGCAAGAACAGCATATATGGAGTGGGGCTGACAAAGCAATCTGTGACATGCGGTCAGTCTACGCCTGTGAGAACTGCCTGACTCTACCTTCAACTCAAACAGCTGAAATAAAATGTAAGTCTGCATTCACAATTTATTCTGTGTATTCCTGGTATGTTTTTTAACCCCTGACTCCTAGCATCTGACAGCGTATTGCAAGTTTCTGAAACTTTTACCAAAGGATAAGAAGGTTTTGGGATTGACTTTTGCTGTATATTTTATATTTTTTGTATTGAAAGTTTCTGTTCTACTTTCTCTAAAACAAAACCAAGAATCTTTATTTAGGATATGCTAGAGCCCCAAATCTATAAGCCGGTGCTTTGATATATGCCCATTAACCCAGATATACCACCTCTAAAAATAGCTCCTAAGAAAATAAGCAGAGATACACATACATATTTACTTACATGTCAATTAACTGCAGCATTATTTATGAAAGAAAAACACTGTAAATATAACAANGAAACAATTCCATATTAACAGCAGCTGACATTAATGATTAGGAGCATATATATTTTTTACAAACTTTACTGGGGAACAGTGTGTTTTTTCCTGGACCCATCAGCTCCAAGTCAAGTTGTCATGTTTAGTCTAGTTGTGGAGGGCACAAGCTCAGTGGCCCATGTGGGAATCAAACCGGCAACCTTGGTATTAAGAGCCTGTGCTCTACCCACCTGGGATAACGGGCCGCCGCTAGGTGCATACAATTTTTAGAAGTGATTTACATAAGTCATTTCATCCAATCAACAACCCTGAGGAAAATATCCCCATTTTGAACATCAGGAATCGGAAGCTTTGAAAGCTGGCCTTTAGAACTGAGACATGCACCTAAGCCCATAAGCAGCTCTGACCACCCCTAAGGACCCCTGATACAATGCCGACTCCTCGGGTAGCCATTTCCCATACTGCCAATAAGGATTTCGGTCTGTGAACACATTCCAGCCTACCTGAGTGCTCACTAGGAGTACTGCTCCGACCAAATGTGCTGAACAGCCGCCAAACCAACATCTGATAGTCACAGCACCCAAGATCCTTTTGTCACCAAATATTTTATAAGGATGCTAATAAAGTTATCATTGGCACACCATCTTTCTAATTGGTAGGTTGCTGAGGGAGACAATGGCTACGGAGGTCATGCAGTTTCTCTCTTCCTTGTTTATTTGTCCATCTGTCAGGTCCAGATGCCAGAGAGGTCAGTGATGATGGCTGGGTTATGACAACTGCACAAGTAGAAATGCCCCCACCCGTCGGCAGCCACCTTGGCAGAGGCCGGTAAATACGGCCCATAGATCAGGAGTACTTAGCGCAGAGATTTCATGGTGAGCTCTGTGGACCATCTCTCCAAGAGAACCTAGCAACAATGTGAAATGGAAGCTCCGAAGAAGGCGCAGTCTACTCTAGATTGAGACAACTCGGGATGGAGGAATCAACGGGCTTTTTGGTCTGCAGTTTGCTCACTGAGAACATGAGTAATCCCAAATAGCCTTCTAAGAAGGTCACTCATCGTTACGAGTGACTGGCTGATGCCCTTCTCTTGGAAAGGGAAGGGGACAGATAGCTTGTGGACAGTCTCTCTGGGGCTGAGCTGGGCGCTAGGGTGAGGTGTCTCGTGTTCGCTGTCCATACTTGATGCTGAAGGGAAATTAGCAAATGTTGCATCCAGGATGAGCCCCAAGAACATAGGCAAAACACAGAGTGCCAAGCTGGGTAAAAGAGTCCGTTGGGATTAGGAGGTGTGATCTGTGAGATATCAAATTGGCAGAGAAAGCGGCTACTTCAAACTCCACAGCCAGAGTTCAGGCACTTGCTGAGGCTTTATATGCAGTTCCCACAGTTGTGTATGTGGGAAGAAATGGAGCAAGTAAAGACGCTGACAGGAAACTGATCCCATGAGTGACACAGAGAGTCCATGTGGATTCCTTCTGTGGCACTCTTTTGGATAACTCCACCAAAGACATTCCCCTTTTCCTCCTGTATCAGCAAATCCCATTTTTGTACAGGTGACAATGTGCCTGTCCCTGGGGGTGAATCATGGCTGCTGTGGCCAATCACTGAGCTCCCAGGTCAGTGACTGGCATAGAGATTGGCCATTGAGATCTAAGAGAAGAAGGTCTGCAGGGAAGGCTTCTGGGAATGATTTTCCTCCAATAATATGCGCGAACTATGAGGGAAACCTCCTCTTTCTGGTCCCTCCTGAAGAGAATGTTGTCATGTGAGCAAGTGATGTTTTTTCTTCGTCTTGGGAGATAGAAAGAAAGGCCATGAGAGACACAAAAGTTCCAAACCACTGCCCTGCTACCAGAAATCCACTGACTCAACTCTTTTCTGTAACTCACAGACAATAACACCCTAACTAAAATAAAAAACAAACAAAAAAAAACATATAATTTTCAAGAGTGTTTTTCAGAGTGTGTTCTGCATCCAAAAATGGTCTGTGATCAGATGACTCTGCAAAAAATCGTGTATTAGATCCACCTCTCTGTAATTCACTTTTGCACATTAAAGGCTCTGAGAAGTCCTGCAGTTGGAAAAGCAAGTCTGACTTTCTTTAACTATGTAATTTCCTAAAAATTAATCACAGAATCATTTTCTTAGACTTTATAGTATCTTATAGACCAAGTACCATCCAGAGTCCATTTTGGAAAATTTCAGGATTTGTGAGAAAAAGAGAGGAGAGCAAGAGCGTGTCTTGGACGTGCAAATCCCTACAGTGTCCACATGCACAAAACATGCGTGAGCACTGGTATCTTTCTGCAGTATCTCTGTTTCCAGGAGGCCAAGAAAAAGGGAGACATTTTGCAACTCTCCATTGTATCCCTGAATCCCGACGCCCTAACAGAACGTGCTAATGAAGAAATATATGCTTGACAACATGGCTGTGGTCCGGTCATCTTATAGAGCAAATCAGGAAATGCAGTTTGATTGTTCCATGTAAGGAGTGTGGCTGGCAGACAGACACCCTTCAATGACGTGGGTAACTAAACCGATACCTATTCCTCTCCCACTGTCTCCTTCTAGGAAAAAAATAATGAGATTAAGGAAAACGCATTTTTTTGAGGTGGCCAGGTATCAGCACTTCAGATCAGAACCAAATTTCTTTCAAACTGAACCCTCCCACCAAAAACATCTCCCCCCCAAGAAACAATCACCTCAGTCAAGGAAGTTTGCTTTTCAGGTAGAAGAAGGGGCTGAGGATACACACTAGATAGAAAGAAAATGAGGGAGAGAAGAACGGAAGGCGAAGAAAGAGAAATAGGGGACAGGAAAGGAGGACACAAGGAAAATATCATCAGATGAGACTCAGGTGTCAAAGGTGACACAGCACATGACAACACTGGTGTCCCCTGGGAAGGAACCAGGGGGCTAAGCGTCAAGTGAATGGAAAGGGAAAGCTCACTGCATCCCCTTTGTTATCATTAAAAGTTTGAACCACAGAAATCTGTACTCCATTGATTTAAATGTGCTATCGATTCAAAACCTAAATGAGTTTAAAATGTAAAAACAGGGACTGCGACAGCAACCACCAACAAAGCCCCCTTTTCATGTTGGAGATGGTTTTCTACTGGGCTGTTGGAGTCGGTCACATCGTGGGCTCAACTATATGACGCATTCTATGAAACGACCGCTGGAATTTATGTCACAGAGTGGGCAGGGCTCCATTCCTGTTCCTAAACCCCCGTCAAGAACGCCCTCGTCAATGCGAAATAATAAACCCCTCAAACTGCACACGAGCACTCCATTACCTCCCGTGTCCTGAATTTGCCAGGGGAGTCTCATTTGCAATAGAGATTTCGATATATGATCTTAATGCTGATGAATTTATCAGGGGCTCCTGGAGACAAAAGCACGCAGTCCTCTTT
>NW_017733642.1:16746-18115 GCF_001890085.2 Hipposideros armiger | reverse complement strand
ATTTTTTTTCAGCTTTTTGGGGGAACAATGTGTTTTTTCAGAGACCAATGTGTTTTTTCCAAAACCCATCAGCTCCAATTCAAGTTGTTGTCCTTCAATGTTAGTTGTGGAGGGCACAGCTCAGCTCCAAGTCCAGTCTCCGTTTTTATTCTAGTTGCAGGGGATGCAGCCCACCATTCCTTGTGGGAGTCGAGCTGACATACTATTAAGAGCAAGTTCTCAGGGTGGCTGAGTGGCTCAGTTGGTTAAGAGTTAGCTGAAGAGCCCAAGCTCGAGCAACAGGGATGCCAGTTCGATTCCCACATAAGCCAGTGACACTTCACCTGAGTTGAGCTGCCCCTGAGCTGCCAACAGGTAGCAGGATGGCTCAGCTGATGAGAGCATGTGCTCCTAACAACAAGACTGCCTGTTCAATGGTAGTTTATGTCCGCTCACAACTAGGACTGAACTCGGCACCTTAAGCTGAGCTGATGCCCAGATGGCTCAGTGGATGGAGCATGCACTCTTTACAACAAGGCTGCTGGTTTGATGCCTGCATGGGATGGTAGCTATGCACACCCGCAACTAAGATTGAACACAGCACCTTGACCTTAAAGGCCATGAGCTGCTGAGGGGCAGTCAGATGGAGACTGGTGCTCTCCACAACTATGACTGAAGAGCCAGCTGTTGTTAACCTTGTTGTTAACAGCATGCACTCCTATCAACTGAGCCATCTGGCCGCCCACCTCAGCTCAAGTCAATGTCTTCAATCTATTGGAGGGGCAGCTCGCTGGCACATGTGGGAATTGAACTGGCAGCTCTGTTGATTAGAGCACGTACTCTCATCAGCTGAGCCACCCAGCCACCCCCATGGAATCTTAAAATGCTATTGATCTTCTCCCAGCCCAATTTTCATGACACAGGAAGCAAACATTTAATTCACATGTGCCACACTTGGAACAATGTAGGTTAGGTAAATTTCAAGACAGACAGGACATACTTATTCATGAGGTAAGAAGCCAGATAGCAGATACAAAATGGTGAGGCCGACCAGGCACCTTTTCTGTCCAGGCACCTGGACAGATGACCAGGCATCTGTCAACTTGTGGCCTTTACTGGGGAGCCCCAGGAGCCCTTGGGTTGATACCAGATTTGGGCTGCCACCTCAGCTATCTTTTTTTTTTGTTATATATTTCAGTTCTGGATTTTTTGAGTGGGTGCAATTAAGTTTATGAAAAAGAAAGTTTTATATTTAGAGTATTCCCTTTTCAGCATGCTTCCTTTCTCCATTCCCTTTTGCTGGTTCAGACCTTTACTTTCTCCCCTTTTATGTCTTTGTTGTCACAAATTATCCTTATTATTGCTGTGAATTGATTTCTGAGTTGCAGTA
>NW_017733642.1:8134-14475 GCF_001890085.2 Hipposideros armiger | reverse complement strand
AACAGACAAGTTGCTGTCATTTTGTTCTTCAGTCTAGTTGTGGAGGATGTTGCTTCACTGGCCCAAGTTGGCACCATCACTGCGCTCTTCCCGGATGATGCAGATCAGTTGCCGGCTTCTGGACAGCTGCTCACTGTGGCTGCTGGCTGCTCACGCTGCCTGCTGGCTACATATGGTAGCCCATGGTAACCCACTGCCACAGGGGCTGCAGCCTACACCATCGCCGGTGACTCACGGCAGTCCAGCTCCAGGTAGAGCTGTTGTTCAGCATCCTAGCTGTGGAGGGCAGTCTCACTGGCCCTCATATGTGGGATCTGAACTGGGCCCTCTGGCATCAAGCCAGTTCTTAACCATTGTGCCACTCCACCGGCCCCATAGTTACTTTTTAAAGATATAGATGTGTGCTTAAAATGTATACGTTATTTGATCAATTTACTTTTGGCACCTTCTTGTGTGCATTATTTCTCAGTAACAAATACTGCTATGATTAAAAGTTTAGGGTTCTCTTGGTATATTGTCCTTGTAAGTGTCTTCCTTTTTTTAAAAAAGATTTTATTGGGGTATTGGAGGAAGGGAACAGCGTTGGGGAATCGCGGAAGGGGAACTGATAAGTTGTTGTCCTTTTGTTCTTCAGTCTAGTTGTGGAGGACTTTGCTTCACTGGCCCATGTTAGTATTGTGATCATTGCGCTCTTCCCAGGTGTGGCAGATTGGCTGCCAGCTTCTGCATGGCTGTTCACAGCTGCTAGTGGCAGCTCACACCAGCTGACGGATGCTCACGGTAGCTTATGGCAGCCTGCTGCAGCCTACACCAATGCCGGCGACTCACGGCAGCCCAGCTCCAAGTCGAGCTTTTGTTCACCATCTTAGCTGCAGAGGGCAGTGTCACTGGCCCTCGTGTGGGATCCTAACCGGGGCCCTGCTTCTCAGAGCTGGCGTCCCAAGTCAGCTCTTAACTAATTTCAGGTCAGAAAAACTAGGTAAAATCCCTAGGTTGTACCACTTACTGGATATTGGACAAATATTGTTATAAAAGAAAATAATATTATTCTCATAGTTTAGTTTTTTTGGTAGTTTTATCCATTAATTTATGAAAAACTGATAGAACAATGTGTAGTATACTAAATGTTCCAAAAGGATTTTCAGCCTTTTTGTTATTATGCAAGGACCTTTAATTGCCCTAAGAGCCTCAGTTCAAAGTCATCTATGAATATTTCCCATCAGGTTTTACCTCTTTGATATGAAAAATATGGTCCTGGGACATGAGGCATTAGCATGAGTGGTCAGCCTTGTAGAAATGCAGAAACGCAGGCCCCATTTCACAACTACTAGATCGGAACCTGCATTGTAGCAATAAGATCTTGTGTTCATTGCTGTGCTCAAATAATTTGAGAAATAAGCTGGAAACCCACCACAAGTTTCCTGTATGGGATACACACACAGAAAAATATATGTGTTTGTGTGCCTGTATTTTGCCTGTGTTGATGCATTAATTACATATTTTATCTTCCTCAAAGTGCGTTATCGAAAAGGGGGTTTTACATTGATGTCTTTCGCTTTCTTAACTTAGAAAAAATATTAGATAATTTTACTGTGTGGAAAATAATTTAATTTTATATTTCAGGTCACTCACCAGAGTCAGAACCAGTTGCCTTTAATCTCTGTTTTCATCTTTGGTCAAGTTATGAACTGTTTTCATAGCCACTTGGTAAATGTGTTATTTACTGCAAAGATTGTGATATTGAGGGATGTGGCATTAAAATTCTCTCAGGAGGAGTAGGAATGCCTGGGCCTCTCAGTGGGAATTTTACATGGACGTGATATTGGAGAACTCCAGGAACCCGGTCTCCCTGCATGAGGAGAGCTTTCTTCCAGAAGTCCTACCCTATCTGAAGGGCTTATTTTCTTTTATTCGTAGAACATCTCTTGTGAGATTCTGTTTTGCATGACTGAATCTGTGAATCATTTTAAAGAAAGTTATTTGGGGTTTGTTGATGTAAAGTCTTCATAATGTTTTATCTTTTTTTCTTTAATTGGGGAATTGGTGGAGGGAACAGTGTTGGGGAATTGTGGAGGGGGACCAGCCAAATTGTTGAATCTTAGTTGTGATGAGCACCTATCGTCCTCTGGCTTCTCGTCAACAGCTCGTGGCTTCAAAGCTGAAAATGCTGTGTTACAATCTTAGTTGTGGGCGAGTATAGCCCACCATCGAACAGGCAGTCTTGTTGTTAAGAGCACGTTCTCTCACCAGCTGAGCCATCATGCCTCCTATTGGCAGCTCAGCGGTAGCTCACCTCGGGCACAGCGTCACTGGCCCATGTGATAATTGAACCGCTGGCCCTGTTTTTCAGGGCTCATGCTCTTAAGCTAACTTTTAACCAACTGAGCCACTTGACCGGCCCCCATAATGTTTTATCTTGACCTTCATCTTTTCCTTAGGTGATCTGCAACCTTCACCTTACATTACTGATAATCTGAGGAATTCATTGTTATAAAATATTCTCGCTTGCATCTTAAACCCCAAATTCCACCCCTTATTTTTGATTCCATATTAGTTTTTTGAAGTGGAGTTCAGATTCGTAAATTGAATATGCTTACTAACCCTCATAAAGGGGCTCTTAGGAAACTGGGGAAATATTTTTGTATATCCTTCTATAAAGCACTCTCTTCTTTACAGAGCACAATGCTGGGTGGAAATTGTAGAGTCCCCAGCAAGAGTCATGTACCTTTTTTGTTTTTCCTCATAAACAGCAGTCATTGTCAAATCCAGACTTTGTAATGTTTTTGGAGGAAGAAAAAAATCCTAAAAAGGGAAGATAGAGCACACACTAGTCTTCCAGTTCAGTTGGTAGGAATAAATAAAACAGATGACACAGGTGAGAGGTCTAAAGGTCAAGTAAGGAGCCCACCTTAAAGTGAATTTTGGGAAGATCTGCCTCAATGAAAATGATTTTGAGAAACCCAGGATTTTTTCTCTTGTTGTCACAGAGGAATGTGTACTGTCCTACTCTGATCATGCTCCTACATTCTCTAATGCCTCTCCTTTTGCTCCAAAGACTTTTCAGCACATTCTCAGTGTGAGCCAAAGGCCTCCCCATGGCCAGTGATGGGTTGCATAGTCTTTCCATTGTTCACTGTCTTTCATTTGCTTTGGGGGGGTCTGAGAATATTTGTGCACATCTGGAGTTCCTACATGGAGGCCAAAATGTGAGTGTCCTTCCCAAAACTTTGGGTGCCCTTGCCTGGTAGAGATACCTAGAAATTTGATATAACCTAGGGAATGTGGGACACACTGACTTCTCCTATCAAATCGTATGCACAGCAGGCCCCTCCCTCCACCCATGGAGTCTTCCCCAGACCAGATCTTGTAATCAGTCCACAGAAATGTCCCTGCGGGCCTTTTTGAGCTTCCTTTGCTTGGCCTGCTCCAAACTCTTTGGAGTGTACTTTCTCTTTTAATAGTGGCCATTGAGCCATTGTCTACTGTTCAAGCCTGCTTTGCTGTTTTGAAATGTGTTTTTTCTCCTAATAAACTTTTTTTCTGCAACTTCAAAAAAACCCACAAATATCCCTGGCGCCCTCCCAGTGTTCAATCCTGGCCTCATGGTAGAATACCCTGGGCTTCTCCATGAAGATACTATTGATGCTGGGCCCTGCTGCAGACTGACAACTTCTGGGGTGGGACACAGGAGATGGTAGCTGAAAACCACACAGGGGATGCCATGAGGAACTCAAGGCTCAGAATAACTTTGCTATCCATTGCTCATCAAACTTTCATGCACTTGAAATTATATGCTCCCATTCTGTTGACTTTTTATTCATGAGATAGTGTCATTTAATGTGCAAAGTATTAATTTAGATGAAGACCAATTTATCTTACTTCATGTTTCTCTCACTTCTATTGGTGTCATACCTAAAAATCCACTGCCAAATCCAAGGTCATGAAGATTTAATCTTAACTTTTCATCTCAGAGTTCTATAGTTTTACCTGTTTCATTAAGCTTCTACATAGCTCCAATGTCTTGCCTCAATTGTAACCATTTTAATGTCAAATACATGCTGAATNGGTTGCCATTTCCTGCTTCTGTCTGTCTGTTTGTAATACTACTAATGGTTTTGTGTTCTTTTGCTTTTTTGTTTCAGATTGAATAGCCTCCTTCAGTGTTTCTTGTAATGCAGGTCAGTGTAGAAAATTCCCTCAGCTTCTGTATGTCTGGTAAAGTTCTTATTTCTTCTTCATATCTAAATGGTATCTTTGCTGAATATATTATTCTTGATGCATAATTTCCCTCTTTTAATAGTTTGAATATCTGATTGCACTCCATCCTGGCTTGTAGAGTTTCTGCTGAAAAATCTGATGATAATTTAATGGGCTTTTCCTGTGTAGGTTACTGTCTTCTTTTCCTTGGCTGCCTTGAGATTTCTTTCTGTTTTGTTAATTTTTGACATCTTCAATACAATATGCCTTGGGGAAAGCTTGTTGGGATTGAGGTAATTAGGTGTTCTATCTGAATCTTGGAATCAAGAATCCAGTTCTTTGCAGAAACATGGGTAGTTTTCATCGAATATTTGTTTGAGATACTCTCTGTTCCCGTCTCCCTTTTTTCTCCTTCTGGTATGCCCATTATTCTTATGTTGCTCTTTTTGATAGAGTCAGAAAGTTCTTGTAAAGTTCTTTCATTTCTTTGAACTCTCAAGTCTCTCTTTTCTTCCATCTGTGTCACTTCCAGATTTCTATTTTTGATGTCACTGATTCTTTCCTCCATCTGTTCTGGTCTATTGTCTAAGCTGGCTGTTTCATTCTTCATTGCTTTTATTGAGTTCTTAGTCTCAGAAATTCTTTTTTCAAATTTCAGTCTCTTTGGTAAAATGTTCATTTTGCTCTTTGGTTGTGTTTCTGAGTTCATTGAACTGCCTGTGTGCATTTTCTTGTAACTTGTTGCATTTTTACAGAACCGCAATCTTGAATTCTCTGTTATTTAAGTCACATATTTCAATGTGTTTGAGTTCATTTTCCGGAGACTTTTCGTTTTCTTCCTGAGCTGTCTTGTTACCTTGGTTATTCATGGCAATTAATGAATTAGTATTTGTCTTCCTAGGCATCTACAGGAGTGGGTTCTGCAACAGGTTGATAGGAAAAAGTCTTTGTTTTTCTTCCAGTAGGTGTTGTGGAATGTTGTATTTTCTTGCATGCTGTTGTGTTATATTTTCTCTTACACTGTTCTGGCTTCTCATACAAGAAATCATCCGACTTCTCATCATGGGGGGTTCCCTGGAAGGTGGGTTTTTCCTCTGTGAGCAGGTCCTCTGGGTCTCAGGGCACCACCTGTGTGGGGGGATATTGAGAGCTTCTGAAGTCCCAAAGCATTTCCTGCTACCAGATTTAGAGCCCGTGTGTTTCCATGGCTCTGTTTACCCCTGAAGGGATCTGCCCAGTTAGATGACGTTGAGTGCAGGGTTGGTTGTGAGAGGTGGCTTTGACATGCACAGTTATCTTGCCTGTACAGTAACTTCCCTTTTGCTGGAATTAGTTGTGCTGTGTGTCTGTGGCTGCGGGGCCGCTATACTCAGAGGTGCAAGTATTCTATTGTTTTGATCTGACACTCTTACTGCTCTGCTTCTAGCACTAGGATGATGGGAGGTAGGGCAAGTTCTGGGAGGATAGGGAGGGTGTCACCCAGGCTGCATTCCTGTCTTCCATCCTCTGCTTGGCAGTGAGGGCTTAAACCACTGTCTTCATCCTTTTACCCTTTCTTGCTCTGAAGTGTCTGCCCAGAGCTTTGGGTTTAGCCATGTTATATGCTGATCCTGTAGTCTGGATTGTGGGCCGTAGGGGAGCTCGTCCCTCTCCTGGGACTGAGGTAGTTGCACATTGCAGGGAGCTCTGAGTTACGGTCTGTGTTCTGCGGCCCTGAGGCTTGTTTCTCTGCAATTCCCCCTTCCCAACTCCGCCACTAGCCCAATTTGCCCATCCGTAGATGATTCAAGTTGTGAGTCACTTATTCTTGCCTGAATGCCATATAGGGAGTCCTTTGTGGAATTATACCTGTTCCATTTGTTATAAATTCCAGGGAAAATTTCAAGAGGAACTGGTCACTCCACTGTTTCTGTAGTGTAATCCCATGCCCATAGCATTTTTCAAAAACAAAGAGCTTTTCCAGCAAATAGATGTATTATTTCATGCAGTTGAAAATATTAAATTTCAATTTAAATATTTTAAATTGAATGACATTAAAATATTTCCATTGTGTCACTTTTATCATGTACATATTTACTTTTTTTAAGATTGTTTTTGGGGAATTGGGGGGATGGGAACAGTGCTGGGGAATTGGGGGAAGGGGA
>NW_017733642.1:0-1025 GCF_001890085.2 Hipposideros armiger | reverse complement strand
TATATATAATTTACTAACAAACTTTGTGTGAAAGAGTGTGAATGTGTGAGTGATTCCTTGTGGCTCCACAGCTTTTTTTGCCATGTAGTCTGACTGTGCTCTAACTTGCGGTTTCGTAATGTGTCATATGGCATAACGCAACGGACTTGTGTCTCCGGACACTTGTTCACATGACCGGGGGTGTTATACTGGTGGGTCTTTTCTAAGACAAACTCAGTCCCACAAGGGGCGCTGCCAAGCAAGCATCTGAATGATATTGAATGAGTAAGGACTTACTCTTTCCTTATCCCTACTAACACTAGGATTTAAGTGGGATAACATAGTTAATACAACTTTTAAAAAGTACAAGTAAAGATAGATTAAAATAGGACAAAATCATGGGACAGTCAGGGTCAAAGGACCATCATCTGTATTTGCATTTGCTAAAAACAACACTGCGGGAGCGAGACAGGTTTGTGGAAAAACAGCAGCTAGAGGAGTTTCTTGCTTATGTGAAGGACATCTGCCTTGATTCCCCGAAGAAGGCACCCTCGACTTAGAAGTCTGGGAGAGAGTCGGAAGGCAGCTTAGAGAAAGGCTAGAGAGCGAGGAGGTGGAGAAGTCTTTGAACAAAGCACTTTCACTTTGGGAACTGGTGCGCGACAGTCTCACTGTCAGCTCAGAGGCTCCATGCTGCCAGGAGAAACAGGAAAAACAGAAAGAGCAGCTGCCCATAGTAGATAAGCTCAGACAGGCAGTTCAGGAGTTTCAGGAAACTAGATTTGAGCCTCCGGTCAGGCGGGTGCATAACCCTGGCCCAGAGGACTCCTTTGAGGAGCAGGAAAAGGAGGAGGAAGAAGAGGAGGAGGAGGTCCCTGTGTATAGATGAGGGGTCTGCTCTCGCTGCCTGGGTGGCATGTTGGTCTTGGCACCGGCCCCCCCATCCCCAGATACCTGTCATGGCTGCCATGCTTAAGGGTGAAGGAAATTATGCAGGAATACACAATCAGCTAGGGTACCCTCCAATAGCCTACCAGCAAATCAAT
>NW_017731580.1:2734293-2735911 GCF_001890085.2 Hipposideros armiger | reverse complement strand
GGGGGAGGGAGCCGATTGGGGGAGGGGCATTGTCACTTTGAGAGGTAAAAAGTATAACTATTGCACTGTGTTGTACACCTGAAAATAATTTTAAAAATATATAAATAAATAAAAGGGTAAAAACTAAAAAAAGTAAAAAGTAAAAACTCACTAGAAACAAGCTGGGGAAACTATTTTTTATATATCAATAAGAAAAAGACAAAGACATCAAAATAAAAATAGACAAAGAACATAAAAAGGTAACACACACACACACACACACTAAATGCATAATTAATATATAAAAACTGTTTAAACTCACTAGGAATTGAAAGTAATGCAAATAAAAATAATACACTCTTTTTCACTTAGCATTTGGAAACATTTTTAAAATGATAATACCTATTGTTGGTGAGGACTGAATTTTCATACTTTAATATCAAGAGTGTAAGTTATATGTTTTCTGGAAGGCAATTAGAAAATCCACTAAAATTTAGGTTTCAAAAGGATGTTCATTGAGGGACTGTTTACAATAGTGAAAAATTGGAGGGAATCTAAATATTCAATGATGAGGAACTGATAAAATAAATTATGATACAGCCACATGATTCATTACATATTAAAATGATGATGTAGAAAAATATCTAATGATATGAAAAGGCACTTAGAATACATTAAGAGAAGCAGATTTATAACACATTATGTAAAATAATAATCCACATCCCTTTATTCAGTACGTTTTCCTATGGGAAAAAGTTACTAGGGGGATCAACACCAAATTTATGAGTAATTTTCTGATTGTTTTCATAGTCATAAAAAATTTAAAAGAATAATAAAATTTTGAATAGATTACATATAACGTATGATAATAAATGATCAAAAGAAAGCACAAGTATAAAAAGAAATTGGAAAAAAGTAAACACACACACAGGTATACACCCAGAACTTAGAAGATACAAAGAGTGCTGGCTGATATGCCAAAGCAAAGGCATATGATTTTGCTGTGACTGAGTCAGCAAGATTGTCAGCTTTTGTTTATCTTGATACAGTAGAGTCTAACGGTAATTTTTGGCTTTGTACTAATTGCTAAAGGAAAAGTTTTTCCATATTCAGCATAGAAAATAAAACCTATTCATTGCCACAATTGTTTGTAGTTTTTACAAAAATGTATGTATACCACAATAAGAACACAATCTCAAAAATAGTAGGATACGTCCATCTTTGAATCATTTTAGATTCAATGCCTAATTTAAAATGTGTTGCTTTTGGGGCCAGCTGAGTGGCGCGTTGGTTAAGAGTTGGCTTGGGACGCCAGCTCTGAGCAGCAGGGCCCCGATTCGGATCCCACATAGAGGACCAGTGATGCTGCGCCCTCTACAGCTAAGATGGTGAACAACAGCTCAACCTGGAGCTGGGCTGCCGTGAGTCGCTGGTGATGTCATAGGCTGCAGTGAAGCTGCAGTGAGCTGCATTAACTACTGTGAGTGGCTGGCAGCTGGTGTGAGCAGCTGGCAGCCAGAGTGAGCTGCCAAGAGCCACCGTGAGCGACCTTCCAGTGGCCGGCGACTGATCTGCCTCACCTGGGAAGAGCGCAATGATAATACCAACATGGGCCAGTGAAGCAACGTCCTCCACAACT
>NW_017731580.1:2728685-2732638 GCF_001890085.2 Hipposideros armiger | reverse complement strand
CCACTGTGTTCTAAAATGTCACATGGGAGAACAGGAGAGGCATTTCACCATAGGGACAATATTCTATTCTACTGAACGTGGTGGTGGATTCCCAGGTTAGCCTTCAAAAGCACACATCATGCTCAGTGCTCTTGAATCACCTTCCTCTTCAAATAGTGCTGTAAAACCCTAACCACTCTGCATAACAGCGTTTCTGCAGGAGGGATGGACTATCTCCCCTGCTGCGGATGTGGAAGAGAAGCACAGGCCCTCTGAGATATATCTCATGCACCTGTTTCTTTCCAGTGCAGTCTTGAGAGGGATCCTGGGAGAAAGACACAGAAAGTCAACAGTTAACTGTGGGATTTTCCACAAACCCTTAGTCAACTTTTCGTCTCAGTGGGTTCCTGTCACTTTTATTCAGGGGCTCCTTGGTCATGATCTGCCTACTTCTCTTTTCACAATAACTACGTATTTCTCCTGACTAAGCTTCCCTTCTTCCACTGCCCTGTATGGCCTTGCTACTCAAAGTGTGGTGCCAGTGAAAACAGCATCTTTATCTGGGAGACTTTAGAAAGGCAGAACTTTCACAGTCCCCCCTCAAACCTTCTGAAGCAGCATCTGCACTTTAGCTAGGTAGGGAAGGGGGGCTGGTATGCATGTAAAACTTTGAAAAATGTTGCCCTTCATCATTAAAATCGTTAATATTCATTTTTCTTTTTAAAATATTCTCAGTATTAAGGTATTATTACTAAATATTAAGTACTATCATTGAGAGAAAAAAATCAAACTAAAAAGTTCCCTCTATGTGTACCACTTCCCAACCCCCTCACCTTAAATTCTAGCAAAAGTCAAACGCATTCAGCAGTAACGTTGGTGTGTGTCTATCTGAATCAGAATCACTTGGGGAGTTTTTCAAGAATACGACTTATTATCCCAGGTCCCATTTCAGACCAATTACATCACATTGCCTGGGGTGGGGCTACAGGTTACTCTAAAGATTGAAGTACTGTAAAACGTCCGTATGTTTCAAAGAAAGCTAAGCACCATGAATTTCTGAATCTGCATGTCACAGGAACTGCAGGACAATGTGGGATGCTGTAGGGAGCACAAGCAAGGGCAGCAGGCGTGTCAGAGATGGGGCTGCAGTAGAAGGTAGAACTACTCGGGATATACAGTGAGTGTAGGGAGTGTGGCACGCACATCACTGCTGAGGTTAGAGAAGCAGCTAGATATGGCGGAAGGTGGGGACAGAAGAGGAAGCTGAGAAAGGAATCCTGCATGAGAGGCATCTAGAAGATTTGTTAGCAAATCCTCAGGTGAAGTCCTCAGGTGAAAGGGACTTAGGTAAGTCCAAATGCCTAAGCCAGAGACTACCGGTGTGCAGAACCACCCCAAACACACTCCCTCCTTTAGCAGCATGCTTGATTTCAAATACCTACCCAGTGTCTCTGTCAACACAGAAAGGGCAAACTCTTCCTTTGCAATACAGACTGGGACTTGAACACTAGTAGCATGATGACTGGGACTTCTCCTTTACGGCCTTGAACTTCTTGGGGTTTAATGAATAAAAGTAGTTTGACTCAAGTTGCACTGATATGTAGCTTAATTTGATGATGGAAATACGCCCAGAGCTGCCTAAGAATCAAGAATGTTTTTGACTTAACGCTTGTGAATTCCTTATAATAAGTGCATTGTGCTAACCTATTGTCTCAGTAATCCTACAGACCTCCCTCCACAAGGCTTCTCCCTGCCTGGCCTTAACACACAGATTTTCCAAAGCCAGTTTTTCTTCTATGCTGGGAGTCTTAAATGTGAATGGCAATGGCTGCTGAGTCAAATGGAGAAAAAACAAGTACGTAGTTGATGATGAGAGGCCGTGGTTAATATGACTTATAATTACATCAGTGTTGCAGAGAAACAAGCTCTTTCCTGAAGACATTTCCTTTGTTCTTAACCAGTCAGGGTCAACAGCAAATTTTATAGTAAGTACCTTTTCTGTCAGTCCTGAAACCAGTCAAATATTCTTTATACCACAATTCTCCTGATTTAGAGGGATGAAGAATGTACAGGACATTTCAAAAGTATGTCCACCTTTTACCAAGAGTAGTGTTAAGGCAACTTCAAGAATTGCTGCTCCTTTAATGAAATTTACTGATTACTAAGATGACACACACACATAGGAAAGAAGGAATGCCCAGAAAATACTGAGGCACTAGTATAAGTTGCTTAAAAGGACAGAGGTCTTATTACAGTGGCTACATTTTCTCCCCTTCTTTTCCTTCTGGAAGCAACAACAAAACAGAGTCAAAAGATCAGGTTCCCTGAGAAGCAGCACTCATCTTAACTAGCACAATGGTTATTTAAATTCTTTCGGACACAGCTTTCAACATTTTCACTACTTAAAACTGCATGGCCTCAGCTAGGCCTTTTCTCTGAGACAGGACAAGAACTCCACAGCTTTACCACATCTGTGCATTGTCAGTGTCCATTTTCCTCTCCAGGCCTTGTCACCATATCCATTTCAACTGCTTTGCCATCAGTTCTTTTCCTCACCACTCTTCTGTTGGTTATCAGTAGAAGCTGAGCTGGTGGAAATAAACTTCACACGTGCTGCCAGGTCCAGACCCATAGCCCAGGGCTCAGGTGAGCTTGGGAGCATTTCCCACCCCTCATTCCCACCCATGGGTAGTCCGTACACCATGAAAGGATTTAAAATTCCTTTCGCCGAGATATTTTTAAACTTGAGCAGTCTAAGAATAAGTCCTTCTCTGAATCCACTCCATTCTTCTACTCCTTAATTTTGTTTACAAGTTGGACCCCCAGCACTACTAGCTCTTCAGTGGATTTCACAGTTCCTTCCCTGAGTATATGTGAGAAGATTCTAGTAGGTTCCCCATCCTGCTTTCTGCTGTGAGCTGTCTTCAGATTTGTCCCTGAAGTGACCTAAGAATTCAACCTTCAAGCTTCTGATCACCTATGTCTCCTGAGAAGCTGCAAAGAAACTCAGCAGATCCAAGGCCATTTACTAGAGTCACCATTGTGTTGAGTACCTAAATACAATCATTATAAATATAGTTCTATGGGAATTCTAATCTGATATAGTGCAAGAGTCCCAGGCTTGAAGTTAAAGAGACCGGGCTATCACTCATATTCACCATATGCATGACTTTGGGAAGTCATTTAATTTCCCTGATTCTCAGTTTCCTTTTCTGCATATTAGAGATAATAATGTCTCCTCCATGGAGTTATTAGAAGAATTAAGTAAAATAATCTGCATAAAGAGCTTAATGCTGAACCTGTAATAAATTAGATACAATAAATATTAATCCCTCCATGCTTATTTTGGGGCCTTAGTACACCAAGCCAAAAAATAACTTCAATAAATACATTTGTGTTTCATCTAAACTTTCACATTTAGTGAGTGCTTTTGTTCACATGAAACTTCCAGGCTGGTGGATAAATTATTTCACAAGCCAGGCATAGAATAAAGGGGCTTGATAATTAGGCCTCTCTTCCAGGTTCTTCTATTCAGTTGTGCTTATGTTAATAAATGAAAGTAGCATGTAACAGAGAACATAACTAGGGAAAATACTTAGTTTCACCACAATCTTAGTCATGACGTGACACTTGTCTGAAGTATCATTTTACTTCAATCCAACAATGATTTATTGAGACAGTGACATTCTTATATGATATAACCAGAGTGAATTGTACTCTTACATACTAATTCAAATGTATGGAATATAATCATGAAAGCAACCAACAAAACATATTTTTAAAAATTAACTCAAATAGAGCCAATAGCTACAGATAAAATTGTTTCCCAAAGCTCTGAGTGATCGCATTGAGAAAAACCACATCAAACATATCTTAAAAGATAATTAATTCTTCAGTTACCTTATTCATATTTATGAATAAAATATTTTCACCCCCAAACTGGCAGGTTTCTATGGGGGGAGGGGGGAGAAAGA
>NW_017731580.1:2725665-2727535 GCF_001890085.2 Hipposideros armiger | reverse complement strand
AAAACCTTCCCTAGAAGACTAAATAAGTTTTCCATTTGCTACAAGTTATAACCAGAATTCAAAGTGAGGCTCTGGTGATGTAAAAAATAAAGGGTCAGAGTTACATTTGACAGCAGCTCAGGAACATTCCAGACTGCACTTAAACACCACAAAGCCTGGAGTTTTATGGCATGGTGCTCTCTTCACACTGACAAAGATGTAGGAGACAAAGAAAACATATTGCAAGAGTATATCACTGTCAAATTTTTTAAATTTTGCTATTTTCTCCTGAAACAATTCAGCAGGCAGATTAATTTCAAAATATTACAAACATTCATATATGTAATTGGCTGAATTTGACTTAGTATTATTTTATCCATAATAAATTTACAAATGAGATCCTTACCCCTAAATATAGTAAGATTCCATAGAACATAAATTTCCAGAAAAAGCATCGCCGAAGGGCATTAATGAGTTTGGGATTTTTCTTGGATGCCAGCTCTCTGTCCCATTCTCTGCAAAAGAATAAAAAGTGGAACCAATAAGGTGATTGTGCAAATATTTGAGTTGTTCTATTCCCCTTAACCTAGTTTTATTCATACAGGTACATCCAAGGAGACTAACCAAGTGACTAACGAGATGAAAATTTGTGGAGACCTTCCAACACAGCTCAGTCAGTCATTTGGCAGAATTCAATGCTCCAGCGCATATCAATTTTGAGGGAGTTGACCTCATCAAAAGGCCACATTATATTTATTAAAGAAAGGTTCTGGGCTTCTTAAAAGCAATACAAAATGTGGACCAATAAAGTATAACTCTAATGAATGCACATTGCTGTGCCGGAACAAGGTGAAAAATAAACAAATATTTCATTTTTTTCCTTCACTTTTTGATTTTTACCTGTTTAGAGTTGTGGTAGACTTTACATAATTTAACCATCAAATCAAAAATAAGATAAAAAGTCAAATGAATTTTTCCGTGGTTTAATGTTAGAAAAACTTGTTATTTAGACTGTTTTCAAATGTGCAAGTATGAAACAAATATCATCAAGCTTAATTTTCAGCTATTAAAGTAATTTATTGGAGTAAGGCTTTGAATGATTAGAACAGAATCAAATTCTATATTTTCTAGTAGGAATATAAATAGTCTGAAATGGTTGATATATAAATACATGTTTTGTTTTCTTTTAAATACTATAGGTTTATCAGCTGATTATATTTATTTTAAGTTATTACCATTACTTTCTACTGGTAAAAGTCCCCTTTCTCTTTCCAAGATAAGAGTATAAACTATACCTCTAAATGTTACCTTCATCTTCATTTTTAAACTGCACAGAGATAAAAAATGTCATGAACCACAGGCAAGAACTAGATAAAGGCTTTGCATCTGATCAACAGCTATTCCCATCACTATCAATTTACCATTGTTAGGGGTGGTTCTAATTTACTTCAAAGAAAGAACACACAACTGAGATTTGAGGGCAAACTTGGAAGTCTGTGTATGAATGTTGGCTTCCTCCAGAAGCTTACTATCTATAATGCCTAATTACCCATCCTATCTATCTACCTCTCTACCCTCTTCCTCACTCTTTCGCACACACAGAGATTGCCTCCTATCCATATCATTCAATGACTCACAATAAGGTAATAAGCTGAATATGGAGGCAAATTCAGCCTCTCCCTCAAAGGAAGAGTCAGATGAGAAAGTCAAATAAATGGTTTCAATGTGGGAAGACTTCAACCCTGAAGTCATATATGATGATGTCATTATATTTGATAATTAAGAGGCCTCCGGTAACCTTGATCAATGTGGTTTTAGGAACATGGTAGACATGGAAACCATATTTTAGGGACCTGAGATGTGAATAAAAGGTGAAAAAGTGTTGGGCTGG
>NW_017731580.1:2721156-2724125 GCF_001890085.2 Hipposideros armiger | reverse complement strand
CATTAGCTGGAAAATTACCTAAACTCTCTGAGCCTCAGTTTGTTCTTCTGTAAGATGAAGATAATAATGCTTTCCTCCCAGAGTGACTGAGAAGAGACATTATGCTTGTCATTCAATATGTACTAAAAAATATGAAATTTTGACACTTCTTTGCTATCCAATACAATTACCTTATGATTTCCCAGGATGTACATTTGTGTTCAAATATTAAGATTTTGGAGGCAAATATCACTTTTTTTTCATATAGATATTATTTTCGTCTTCACAAAATCCATTTAATGTTCTTTAAAGACAGAATTCATATCTGTATTTCTCAGAAAAAAGTCATTTCTCATGAAAATGTTATTTTTTATTTCATCCTTTCATTGTTTAATTCTTAACTGAGCAAGAAAATAAGATGCTCCTATTTTAAATATGCTACTTTAGGAATTAAGCCCTCTAATATGTCAGTTTTCTATTCTCTAAGTAATTACCAATATTAATTTCTTTCTCCAACTAACAAACAATGTACACAAGCATACCTTTCCAATTTTTCAGAGAGATTGTCAGCAGAATCAGCTGAAGGGATTTGGTATATGTCCGACAACTCCAGGCGCTGTCTGTACCCTTTCTTCAAAATTGGTGTGGTCCAGCTAAAATAAAGAGAAGGACAGAGAGAAATATTAACTTGATTTGGTCTCCAATATAGACTTAGAATCTGATACCATTTCAAATATCCTGGCACACGGAGAAGGCTGGCTGCATAAATATGAGAATAACTTAAGTCAACATGTATTTACCAGGGATGCACATCTTACAGAACACATTTGTATCAAACACTAGAACCTCTGAACTGATGTGACTGTTGCTTTGTCAGAAAGGATCAAGAATGATGGTAGAATCCTTCCTAGAGGAAAAAACAAACTGCTAAACATTCTATATGAAAAACAATCTTCAATAATAAACCACCCCATAATAACTAGATACTAGCAATTTATAGCTTTTGATAACTGCTCAAGTTCAGTCTCTACCACTTCAAATATAAAATGATCTGTGAATGATAAGTAGACTCTCAGTCAGGACCATTCCACAATTGTGTTGCTGTAGCACATGATACTCAGCAAGGAGCTATGTGTTGAATGAACTGAATATATCTGGAGGATTATTAAGTAGTTTGAATCAATTTGCTGACTTAATTATCACATCTGAATCATTACATAAAAAAAACAAACATTTTTTATGCTTTGTCTCCTCACCTCACAGCACTTACGCACATCTGCCCTCTACACATCTAATATATAACAATTTATGATGGAAACTCATAAAGCTGGTATGATAAATAATTAGGCAGGATACCTGAGTTATTTTCAACTATTATGGAAGGCAGAATAATTTGTCACAAAGATAAGAAAATGTAAAAAGAAGGGAAAGGAATAGGAGGGAGCAGGAGGAGAAGGAGAATTATGAAACAAAAAACCACGTACAAAGAGAAATTTCTAAATGAAATTTGAGCAAATGAGACCTTGGGTAAAATTTCATTTATTGAAGAAAGGAATTGAACTTGAAAGTAGTGATTCCGAAACATATTTGCTTTCCCTTAGCATCTTTCTTTTCTTCAGAGGTGTCTAAATTTGGTGACATTCAGATTTTGGTAATGTATCAAAATGCATGTTAGCCACGAAAAATCAAAAGGGTCTCTGAGTAATTTCATCAAACATTTCTTCCTAAGATATCAATGAGTGACAACAGTTTAATATGGCCTTTATTTCCATTAACTTTTAATATTTTCATCCTAACAAAAGCCTTTAACAAAGGGTGATAATTAAGTTTTATCTTTATTGCCTAATCTGAGCCATTGGTAATTTTTCCTGGAGAATAAGAATGAAAATAGTTGGGAACAGTCTGAATACAGCAGTTAAAAAAGTACCATGATAATGCAGTATCTGCAAAGGACATTGTCTAAGAAAGTGATGTCACACCCACCTAGCACTATCCCCGTATCCAACATAAGCACTAGAAGTAAACTTGGAAATATAGGTGGTAGTTAGGCTGTGAAAAATTGGAGACAGCAATTTAAGATATAAACTCTATCCTGTTGGTTATAAGCCTTTGTAAACTTAAACTAAGCAAGTGTTTACTACAAAAAAAATAATTATGCATATATATATATATATATATATATATATATATATCCCTTTTCAAAGAGCTTTCACAAACATTAGCATACTGTGACTTTAATTTGAAAATCTTGTTGGGTAGGTAGAACAAAAAGGGAATATTGTCCTATTTTAAGGATAAAAAAAAGGAGGTTCAGAGATGCTAAACTTGTCTATCACTAAAGGCAAAAACTACAGATTTTTACCACATTCTTCTGCCTTCATTCCTTCCTTTACCTACTTAGGAAAATTAAGCATGGTGGGTTGTTCTAGAGAAACAGCTGGGAGGAGAGCCGACAAGCAGGAAGGACAAAAGCGGGCAGACTATAGGCAATGGTGTGGATGCTGGCAAATTTTAACCACCCCTTCTCCAGGAGAAACAAAAAGACAAAAAGTGACTTACGTCATGCAAATTTCTCTGCTGTAAATACTCCCATTATGACCAATTTCAAGCTACCAAATGTGAAGCCACTGAACACAAAGTTAGGAAGAGATACACAGTTGCATATCCTAATATAGAATGTTTACCACTGAGATGCAATGAACATAAATAACCTCGATAGCATAGGTAAGAGTAAGATGTAAAAGTAATTAGATAGTGATAACTTTCAACTTTTAATTACCTTTGTTTTAATATCATTTAATGGTAAGTTTAAATTATTTAATTTTGGACACCAGTTGTACTTAACAACCAACTTACAAATTTCTGAAAAATTTAACAATCAGCACAGCTGGAAAGGGCCAACTATAGCACATCATTGTTGCCAGATGGTTGAAAGACTTGGAACAGGGTAATGGCATTGAGGGCGGAAAGGAAGGAGCTATAGGAGATTT
>NW_017731580.1:2719813-2720372 GCF_001890085.2 Hipposideros armiger | reverse complement strand
GGGAGGGTAAGGGAATAGGGAATAACTGCTTATGAGTATGGAATTTCTTTTTGGAGTGATAAAAGTGCTATAAAAATGATTGTAGTGATAGTTATACATCTCTGTGGATATGTTAAAAACCATTGAATGATATACTTTAAATGGGTGAATTGTTTGGTATGTGAATTGTATCTCAATAAAGCTGGTATTAAGAAAAACAACATATAGAAATCAGCTGTCAGTGTCAATTTTGGAAAGTTTTCCCAAACATTGATTTTTCACTACTTAGAACAGGTGAAATGCAAATTCTTATTATGTTGACTTTGACTCTCTAAGCCCTTTCAGATATGTTAGTACCTGGGTACCTGCTACAACTGATTAAGACTGCATAGCATATAAGAGGACCTAAGGATTGGTGATATGTGCCAAGAGCTGAGCAAATTGTTTATTCGCTGTCCCCCAGAAGCAACACACTTAATTGCTAGAACTATGAATACAGAAAAAGTGGCAATGGCGACAGTACTGTAAAGAAACTGAGGCATGGGTACAATTGTCATGGAAAGGCCACTTCTAACGGCTA
>NW_017731580.1:2716876-2717702 GCF_001890085.2 Hipposideros armiger | reverse complement strand
GAAAGGTATTTTCTTTTTTGTTTATATTATTTAATGTTTAACAACTAGAATGTATAACTTTGGAAATAAGGAAGTTCTTTTTAAGATACACATACCTTCTATTGCTATCTGTGAACATAAACTTTCTGGTAAAATATGTTCTAACTCATATAATATTCACTATCAATAATAATTTTCCATAATATCACTGTTTTTTCTTTCTTTCATATGGTTGTCTAAGGTAATACTTTATCTTGAAGACCACAAAGTCCCAGTCTTGATTCCTCCTACAAATCTGTTACTGAAAAAAAAAACTGAACTCGTGATTTCAGAAGACAACCCCAGGTTTTAACCCTGTCTCTATCATTTCCCAACCATGTGACCTTGAAAAAGGTTCTTCATCAGATCTCTCAGGAGCAGCTCCTGCTTGAAATAATAATGACCATGACTATTGCATCTCATTTTTATGGGGGCCAAATTCAATGTTGTCTATAAAAAATTACAACTATATGTCACTATATGTGTCTTCATAGAAACTACTTGGCTTTGGTTTAACTTTCAGAGCACTAGAGTTTATTATTATTGGGATCATAACTACAATAGCTAACAGTAGCGTATTACCACAGCCCTACAAAGTTCTAAGGGTTTCACATACATTATTTCATCTGATCTCCACAAGAATGCAAGAAATAAGTCCTATTATTATCTCTATGTTACAGATGAGTGAGTAATTGAAGCTGAGGGAATTTCAATAAGTTGTCCAGGGCATTTAAAATTTAAAACCCAGATTGTGATGCCAAAGTCTACACTTATATCATAGTTGTCATATTAGGACTAATTAAAAAAA
>NW_017731580.1:2709307-2715088 GCF_001890085.2 Hipposideros armiger | reverse complement strand
GAAAAAAAAATAGGATGAATAACTGCCCTATAAAACTGCTTATACTGTATGAGTTAACTTTCAGGAGCACTTTACACACTGAGAAAGACAAGTAATACCATGGCTCTCTAATTTCTGAGTTTTATTTCCATTGGCAATAGGAAACCTATTTGAAACCAAGAAAATAAGGAAGAGGGGAAATGGATTGGCCTTAAGATTTTATGGTAGAAAGGCCAGTAGGTTACTGGCTGGCATTTGCAAAGGCGTACAGAGAGAAACTTGTGTACAGAGAACCTCACCACTATTATGGTTACCTTAGACAATCACACACTAGAGAGCAGATCAGAGAAGCAGTTTCAAGCATGCCCACTGGTAGCTGAGAGGGAAAGAAGGAGAACAAGTCCTGCCTCCTCTTCTCTGAGGTAGGAATAAAACATACTTCACATGAGAATTACGAGGCTATCTCCCACGATATACTGATTTAACTTTGCTGGGATTTGTTTTATAACTATGCCATTTATTTGGTATTCCCTCTTTTTCCAGAATTCTGAATCCCTTATTGAAGCTTTTTGTTCACCTGGCTTGTTCAGACACCATCACTAGGACCCAAAGTAAACACTGTCTAATGGGCTTCTCCATCATTTGGCAATGAAATACCCACATCCTTGTGGAGCCACGCTTTTCATTCTGGAATTAACTCAATCTCTGGAATCAAAGCTACCTGATTTTTCTCGCAGTGAAAAGTGTTCCTTGCAGTATGGAGATGACACTCCTCTTAGGGGGACAGAAAACCTCCGAGGAGCTCTGGGTTGTGGAGTCAGGGATCTCTTTGGTGTGAGCCGCCATGGACAAAGCACATGCTAGATTCTCATGACCTTCAACCTCCAAATCACTTAATGACCCCTCACTGTGTGTACAAAAAATCTCACTCCTTATTAAATCCTGTCTGACACCTGTTTTCCTGTTGATGCCCTAAGACAATGTTTCCCCAAATTAAAAAAGTTAAAAAAATGCAGTATTAATCCCACCCAACATTGTTAATTTCAGGAAGTTTACTTGTTTATTGTGCTTAATAGATGGAATGATAATGGAGGTTGGAGGAGCCCTTGAAAATGTTTGGAGAAGAAAATTATTAAGAACTAATACTCTAAGGGTAACACTGACATACTGCATCAGGCAGACAAAGTTGATGATTTTTTAAAATTCAGTCGTGATGTACATTTCCAGGGTTCTGCTTGGAATCATCTAACCAGACAAATGATCTGTAAAATCCAGAGTTTTTCTCATCTATCTCAACATTCTCTCCATTGTTAGTATTTCATCCTCTAAAAAACAAATCACAAATTATAGCATTAAAAGATAAATTTAGTATCTTCTTTATTTCTTCTCCCTTTGGCAAGCGGAAGTGCATGTACACACACTGGATGACTCGGGATTTAAGTTTCAAATCCTATTACTGAGGTTGTGAAGCAATGCTAATGCTATTTTCCTTTTCCTGGAGCCTTGATATTACGGAGGAGGACACTAACAGGGAAACTCCTAAGAGTCACAGGGGAGCAGATCAGTGGCTTAATCCTTGGTCACCTCCACTAGGAATCCCAGAAAAAAGGAGTATGACAGAGGCAGGGCATGGAGACAGTCATTGACTCAAGGTTCACCAAGGAAATAAGACCCTGCTGCAAAAGCCTTACTGTAAACCCCCTTCACCTTCGCTGAACCTCTACATCTGTTTTTTATATAAGCAACATATAGGAGAATAAAGGTCCATGAAATACCCTAAGTTGCTTTTCCCCCCAACAGCAAAAGACACAATAATGATTGAATCATTACCTGATCTGATAGCAATTTAGGAGTTCAAAACGGTTACCTTGGCAATCAAGTCATTACAAACAGAAATCATAACTCAAATCATCATCCTGATTTGAAAATCATTTTTCCAGGCAATTAAGAATTATTGTAATTTCAAAGTGTCATGATCTCTTGTTTCCATGTGCACTTTAGGAAAATGAACTTTAAAGGAAACACCATGCCAGAATCTCTTCTTTTTGAACTCTGCAGGAGCTCTCACTGGATGAAACCATTGATAATAAGGTGGTTCTTCACTTTTAAAAGAACTCTCCTAATTCCCATGATTTGGTACCACATTTTGGGGGGTTTTGTACCAATACCAACTAAGTACCAGGTCACAATAAAGAAAAATTAATAACTTTTTTGAAATAAAACCTGACCTCTATTTCCAAGAAACCTCAAATGCATTGAAATAATTTCATATAAATTATGTATGTGTCTTTCTACAATCTAGGTTCAATTAGATTAAACCTACATGCTCCATTCTCTCCTGTACTTCTTCCACCTGAACTGTTACTACAAATTGTCTGTGTACTTATCTGTCAATCCCCCTTGACTCCAAACACACTACACTATAAGCTCCTTATAGATTTTTTTTTTACTGCTGTATGCCTTGCACCTACCACGGAGCATAGCACATAACTGTCACTCAATTATTTTTTAAATTGTTAAATTAGTGTTACCACATTACACTTTCTTTGCTAGCTTATTCCCCTCTAAGACTAACTTCTTGAGGACAATGTAGGTGTAATAGATATCTTTACATGGCCATTGTCTTGTCCAATGTTTGGAACAGTGCAAAAACCGAATGATTCATGTGTTAGCTAATTAATTACTCAAACGTTATATGTTTATAGCCCATGTGAGGATACTGATATGATTGCAAATACATGTAGCTCAGCCATTACTCCTGGTCAAATGTATTAAAAGCCAAAAGAAAAAAAAAGTCACAATATTTTTCAAAACTGGTAAATGCAATGCAAATATGAGGGTGTCTATACTTGTTCCAGGACTGTTCTTTAACAAGTTATGTCCCTTTTCTGAGTCATAACTTAAAGCCTATAATCCTAACACTTCCAACCAACATTATTTCATGCTCAGTAAAATGTTTTTGTTTTTAACACCGTTCAATACCAAGACATTCTTCCTACTGTCTGACCTTCGTTCTATTTATTCTTAGTGGAGATGATCGACACTTTGGAAATGGAAAGTCGTTCTTGAGTTTACGCGAGAGCAAATGGTCTCTTTTATTTTGGCCCAGTTCCCATGTCCTGGCACTCGCCATCCTCTGCACTGTCTCCATGTCATTTATGTGCCATTATAGATGAGGGACACACAGCTCTTCAAGGATTTCATAAATTAGTGTAACCTCTTACATGCATTAGACTTCACAGTTTCAAGCTGCTTCCATATCTCATTCTTCTCCCAGAGGTTGTTACTATTATGGGTTGAATTGTGTTCCCCTTAAAAAAGATATATCGGAATCCTAACCTCCAGGACCTCAGAATGTGACCTTATTAGGTAATAAGATCTTTATAGAAGTGATCAAGTTAACATGACTACATTAGAGTAGCTACTAACCTAAAGTGACTGTTGTCTTTTTTTTTTTTAAGGTAAATTTGGACACAGAGACATGCACCTAGGGAGAATGTGAAGATGAAGGCGGAGGTCAAGCTGAGGCCTCTGCAAGCAAAGAACACTCAGAATGCCCACAAGCCACTAGAAGCGGGAGGAGAGGCGTGGCATGGACAGTCCCTTACAGCCCCAGAAAACCAGATCAGCTGACACCCACCTTCTGGGACATCCAGCCTTCAAATCTGAGGCAATAAATTCCTGTTGTTTCAGTCACCCAGTTTCTGTTAGGGCAGCGCTAGCAAACAAACACAACGGTGGTAAGCAACAGGGAAGCTCCTTGTTAGGACAATGCACACAGAGGGGCAAACGGACAAAGGTGACATTCTGAGTATTTAAGACAAGTCTGGGAGTTGGAGATGAAGCCAGTTGCAAAGCAAAGGCTGCAGATGTGAAAAGGCTGGGGCATTTGTGGGGGTGCGGTCACCAGTAGTACAGAGAAGCTCACAGAAGATGAGGCTTAAATGTAGAGAAGAGAGGTACTTTCTTGGAGCCTGAAGTAAAAATGAAATAGTATAATTATAATAACTATGTTGATGATAGTGTTTACCATTTATTAAAGAGTTACTCTACATCTGGCATTATTAAACTTCAATTAATGCATGGAAGGTTCTTAGAGAGTGTGACGGTTAATTTTACATGTCAACCTAAAGGGTGTTTTTAGATGAGATTTACATTTAAATCAGTGAAATTTGGGTAAGGCAGATTGCCCTCCATCATGATTGAGCCTTATCCAATCAGTTGAATGCTTGAGCAGAACAAAAAGGATGGCCTCCCAAGCAGTAGAGAATTCTCCAGTAGGCTGCGTTCAGAGTCAACCTGGGACAGTTGCTCTCCTGGGTCTCCAGCCTCCCAGCCCACCCTGCAAATTTCAGACCTCAGTGAACCAATTCCATGAGTGTGTGTGTGTGTGTGTGTGTGTGTGTGTGTGTATATATATAATCAAAAAATGTATATACATTTTAAGAAAGGAAAAAAACTATTAAAATTGTAATACTCAACATACACCCATAACAAAAGATGCATACAAGTCATGTTTGACTTCTCCAATTACAAGAGTTGCTCAAAGTGGTTACCATCAGTGTCCAGACACTTCTGATTACAGCGAAATAACGCTTGAGCAACATTGACCAAAGTGTCCACTTGTATACAAATTTTTAGAGCACATATATATATAAAGATATAACATATATACTATGTAATATATATAATATTATATATATGTATATTATATATATTACATATGCATATTAATAGATACAGATAAGATACAGATATAGGTATAGATATAGATGATATAGATATATGAATACAGATAAAGATATATAGATGATATAGATATAGATGATAAAGATATAGATACATAGATATCTCCCATTGGTTTTGTTGCTCTGGGGAACCCTAAAACACATATTAAACACTCAATGAATGTTAGCTATCATAATTATGCTGAGCCATGTTAAGATGAGGACAATTCATTATACTGATCAGCACAACATCAGAGGAGGAGGTTAAGTAAATTGCTAAGGTTGTTTTCTGAAAGTATAGAAAGGGTTAAGTGAAGAACTCAAGGAAAGATCAAGAACAATCAATATGGAGGAAATCTAGTTCAGTGGTTTCAAATGGGGTCCCCACACTTAGTGTTCCCCAGAGATACTTCAAGGATATGATTTGAAATATCTATATTTTAAAGTATGTTTTACTATTTTAAAAATAGGAATAAAAAGCATCATACATTTGCAAATGTATTATAGGAAAATTTTAGCACAATGGATTCATCCAAACATTATCCTGGACTGCCAGGCTAATTCATTTAGTGTCTAAGTAGAAAAGCTTCCCCTGATATTTTTTGTACATATTTAAGCATATTACAATCAGTCACTGATTCTTCCAACACTGCATAAGTGAGCGTGTTACTACAGACACACATGAGCCAAGCTCAGTGAACAGCCCCACCGTTTCTCTGGAATACCTGCTCGCACAAGGTTTCATCCAAGTATAATAGAGTTGTGTAATCCCCAGAAAACAAGCCACGTGTAATATTATTGTGGTTTTACAATACTTTACCATGCTTGCTCAACAATCAGCTGACCTTGATTATAAGACTCACCATCAACTTAGCTATAATAGCCTTTCCAAAAAGAAATGCTACATTAAATATACACAGATTTAAGGAAATTGTCAATATTCACACAATTTCTTCTTTAGTATCAAAATTAAAGTTTTCTTCTAAGCCTTTTTCACATTCAGGTAAAAAATATTTTTTTGAATTGCTCTTGGCTATTCACAAATATGAATGAGTAGGGTTACAGTGACAAGCTA
>NW_017731580.1:2670097-2708997 GCF_001890085.2 Hipposideros armiger | reverse complement strand
TGGAGGGCAGTGTCACTGGCCCTCATATGTGGGATCCAAACCAGGGCTCTCTGACATCCCAAGCCAGCTCTTAACCATCGCGCCACTCAGCCGGCCCGACAAGCTACATTCTTAATACCTTCATCTGTAGAACAGGCAGTATACTTTCTCTTTTTTCTAATTTAAAATTTTTTTTTCAGTTACAGTTGACATTCAATATTATTTTATATTAGTTTCAGGTGTACAGCATAGTGGTTAGAGATTTACATAATTTGTGCAATGATCCACCCCGATTAGTCTATTGGGTTGTCGGAAAAGTCATGACATATTTTTTCTATGTTTTTCGTTGCAAAAATGCATCATGACTTTTCATACAACCCAATAGGAACCACTTCTTTCAAAGCTATATCACAGAGTAATCTTTCTCAAGAAATTTCAAGCAAGAATCTAAATTTAAGTTAAAAGTCAACCTTGAGGGGTGCAACCAATGTAAATAATTCAACTGAGGTCCCAGAAATACACGCTTTCTATGTATTGATAAATCCCATGTTACAATGTATTCCTGGGCCTGATAGCTGACAAGTTTCTTTTGACATCAATTATAAGAGACATCTCAATTTTAGAAACATAACATTGTGAAAAACAGAAGCATGTAGGCCCAAGAAAATAGATCACATGTTATATAATCATTTCTGCCCTTACTTTGGGGCAGGAAGCTAACTATATACATCTTTGTATTTATGGAAGGGTTTGTCTTCCATTGTAACTTTTATTTGTATATATTACAGTTCCATGGAAGATTTCATTTGGGAGTTAGGATTCTCTGATAAAAGTATAGTTTTTAAGAAAATTGTGAAAACCACTGCACTAGGAAGATCTAAGACTTACATACCCAAAGTGTCAACCATGAAGTTGAAGAGCCATCTGCCAGGTGGCTCTGCCTCTTCCTTCAATCCAAAGAAAGAGAATAAGAGTAAATCTAGATGACACAAATGATGAACAACTAAGGACGAGTGACCACCAAGGAACACCAAGGAGTAGGTGGTGGTAAGAGGAGCAATGAAGTGACTGAACCTGGAATGCAGCTGAAGGCATGAAGTTGTGAGGGAAGAAGAGTGGATGCGAAAACTCAACAGAAAGCCTGGCTCAGTAGGTCTGAAAAGACAGTGAAGGGTGATGGCTGGTACATGATGAACCAAATCATGATAAGAAGCACAGTCTGGGTCAAGTTTTATGCAACTGAGCTGTTTCTATGTGAAGATGCTTGGCTACTGGCATGCTTCTGGCTGACCACATCTTTCACTCTTCAGCTAGACATTTAGAATTTTAAAGACCTCATTTAAAGACTTGAGACAACACTTACCCCTACTCCACCCTGAGCCATGAAGTAGCTTGTCACAAAATAGCTATGCAAATCAGTAATGGGAGGACATGTTTATGACACTTTCAAGAAGAACGGAGTCTATTGCCTCATTTAAATAATATTTGTAATGATTGTATAAAATCCTAATAAATTTCAGAAAGAATAAAATTAATAAAATCTATATACAAAATGAAGTGAAATTATATAATCGACCAATTCCATTCTAGGCTTTTGGATATTGTGATGCATTGGTTAAGAACAGAGTTATGGATTTAGATTAATCTAAGTTCGCAATCCTAACTTCACAGTAATTAGCTAGGTGACCTTGTATAAACTCTTTAATTTTTGTAAATCTCATATATCTTTTATGTAGTCTCTACCTAGAATTATTTGAAGAATTCACTGAGATAATATGTATAACCCCTGGTACATGGAAGTGCTTAGCAAATGTTAGAAGGTAGTAGAAGACGAACCTACAGATTTCAAGAACTACTTAACAGGAAATTTTGAATTCTGTGGCAAGTTGAACTATATCTATGTTTCTATTGTTAATTTACTGAAAAATTGTAAACTTTCAAAATTCTTTTCCTTGGACCCCAAGGTTGAAAGAAGGATGCTAGGAGAAAGAAGTTTAAGGGAGCTGGGAAAAGATGAAATCACCTCCATATTCCACATTTTATGAGTATATGGTGGAATCCTGTTTTTCTGTTCTCAGATCTGTAGTTTTCTAAGTTTTTATTAAGGATGAGAAGCATGAGATGAGCCATTTAAACCCATTTGCTTAAGATTGACCTAATGGTTCTCAGATTTTAATAGGCAAAAAGAATCAACTAAAATGTAAAAAGTCAAAACCAAAAAAACTGAGATTGTGACTGCCTTTCCCAGAGAGTCTGATTTAGTAGGTATGCAGCAGGATCTAAGAATCTGCATATTTAATGTGATATATAATTATTCATAAATTAAAATATATATAAAGAAGTAATTTAATAAATTAAGTTATTTTAATTTAATAATTATGATATACCTATTCTAATATATTTGTCGAGCAGGTGGTTGGCAGACCACAATTTGAGACATACATCTCCAAAGCTTAGAATACTGTTAATTATGAAGTAAGAGCTCCTAATTTTAAGAGCTTTAGTATTTATCTAAAGAATAGTTACATTTCCCTTTCAACAGAATTACTAAACTTTGATCACATTTTCATTAACAGCAGATTTGGTGGCTCATTGTTTTTTAATAATAACTTACACGTGTCTACTTATCCCAGAATCTGACTCTAACTCTGCAGAAAGAGTGGCTGGAGTGACAGAGTGTGACTCAGGAAACATAAGAGTTGTGTTTCTATCCTTGGCAGCAGAAAAACAATTGAGTCAGCAAAACACTGGATGATTTCAAAAAGGCTGTCAAGTTACTACACTGACATCTCAATGGATCCAAAGACTGCATTTTAGGATTGAATCCAATATACATTCCTAAATGTAATGATCTTGTTTACATTTCATAGGATTTATTTGTTAATTTTTTAAATGTGTTTTTAAAAAAAATACATCAAATAATTTTTGCTATCAAGCAATTATATTGTTGAGTTTGGAAAGGTTTATTTTATTATTTGAGATGACTTGCTCATTCAATTTTATAAATTGAGGGGAAGCAGAGTTTGCCACTCTAAAATACGCCTCTTTGGGGTATTGATGATTTTTAAGCTGATTAATTTTAAGAAACAAAATCTCAGGAAAAAACTTTGACCTTCCCCTTTACTGCCTAAAAAACTTTAGATAGAGAATCTGCTTCAGGAAGGGAGCTATCATCATAGATAACTACATTTTAATATAAGCTAGTGTGTGTGACAGGGAGAAAACTAACAAGGCCCATTTGATATAAAGTCTCCTCTGTGTCCCATTGTTAAAGATGGCCCAGCAAACATTTGTTTATCAAACATTTGCTTTCCATCACCATGTGAATTGCCCCCCTGCCCTTTGAAGTCCCAAACCACAGCAGCCCCCTTCCCCTTAGCTCAAGATGGCATATCAGCTTCAATCACCCAATGTGTCCTAGGGTCTCACATTGTTACAGAACCCCCCCCCATATGTACTCATGTATTAAATTTAGTTGTTTTCTCCTGTTAATCTGGCTCATGCCAATTTGATCATTAGTCCAGCTGGAAGAATTTCTAAGGGTGGAAGGAAAATTCTTTTTTTTCCACCCCCACAAAATCAATGAAGAATTTATGTCTCCTTTATTAAATGGAGTAAGGTGGGGTGGGGAGGGAATCTATAGATTTTAGAGCACCTTTGCACTCTAAACAGAAAAAGTGCATCATTAAAAATATTAATATAAAAATTCCAATAAAGAAGAATAATTAGAATGTACAATAGGTTTTGATATGTGTTCTAAGTCTTCAAACTACCATATCCCTAGAACATATCAGGGACTCAATAGTTATGCTAAACAAATGCAGGCATGAGTAAATGAATAAAAATCACATTTCTGTTTCAAAGTTATTACTTTTACATTAATGAGCTCATTTTATAGTGGTTGTCTTTCTAGCTAATAAAATTTTACTGCATAAAATCTAAATCTGGGCTGGCCAAGTTGCGTGTTGGTTAGGAATTGGCTTGGGGCGCCGGCTCTGAGCAGTGGGGCCTGGTTCGGAATCCACATGTGGGCCGGTGATGCTGCGCCCTCTACGGCTAGGATGGTGAATGACAGCTCAACCTGGACCTGGGCTGCTGTGGGTCGCCGGCGACAGCATGGGCTGCTGTGAATGGCTGTAAGCAGCCGCCCAATGGCCAGCAAGCGACTGCCTCACCCAGGAAGAGCACAAGGATAGTGCCAACATGGGCCAGTGGGGCGATGCCCTCCATGGCTGGCCTGAGGAACGGAGGGACAGTGGCTTGTCTGTTCCCCTTCCCCGATTCCCCAATACTGATTCCCTCCCCCAATTCCCCAATAAAAATCTTCAAAAACAAACAAACAAAAGAAAAACTTAGCTCTGATGTTACTGGGATGGCTACCTCTGAGCTTTAATTTCATCAGTTTTGTAAACTCTCAATAGAATGAATAAAATTTTGGATTTCATTGTAGTTATGAGTTCTAGTCTCTGAATTAACTGATTTATGTAAATACCTAATATTGACTGTATTAATGATTTGGTCCAAGTAAGTTCCACAATCAAATTAATCCATGGAAAATTTTTTGCTTTGTGCACTTCTGTTCACCGTGTATATATACAAGCTACACACTGACATTTATAGATAGACTAGAGTAACCCTATTAGGAACCAGGTGAAAGGGGGCAGAAAAGAGGCTAATGTGAGTTTTTAGAAGCCAGTCCTATCTTTGAGTTGAAAACTAGAAGTTCTTTTGGTAATAAGTATTTGGTCAGCCAACTAATTGCTTTATTGAAAAAATGTATACCGAGGTCCAGGACAAAAATAAATTTAAAATTCCTTTTTAAAAAATACTAAATTGTGGCACCTATATTTGGAATGAAATTTTGGAAATAACCATTTTCATAATCTGGCTTAAAATTAAATTGGCAGGTAACCTTAATATTTACATGAGGTTTGAAAGGAAAAAATATTTCAGGGGGAAAGCTTGTCTATAGCAAAGTTAGTTACCATTGATCTTCTGAAGAAAAATAAGCTGGAATTTTCCTAGAAAACCCTGTGAACTATAGAAGGACACAAAAGAAACAGATTTTCCTACTTTAGAACACATGGTAAAACAACTAATATTTTTATTCAAAATTAGGCATTTTATTTTTAGGATAGGAAATGGAAAGGTTTTTAAATTCCATATTTGTAAGTAAAATTTTACATTCCCATGAAAAATTAAATTTTAGAAGCAAAGCCACAAACTGAATTAGTCAATTGTATTCAATTTAACATGTGTATTTTAAGGCCTGACTATGCACCAGGCACTCTGACAGGTGGTGGATACCAAAAGATAGGTAAGATAGAGCCTCTGCCTGGATAGATGCATCAAAAAATTCATATGCAAAAAAGAAGTAAAGAAGAAATGGTCAATAGATTCCTATAAGTTAAAAAATATTCTGAGAAATTTAATAGCTGTTAAGCTACTACAGTATTTTCCTTATCTTCTGAAAAATCTATTGGCATGTGTCAGTGTTTTACTTTCTTTAAAAATTACTCAGGGGCCAGCCAAGTGGTGCGTTGGTTAAGAGCTGGCTTGGGACGCCAGAGGGCCCCGGTTTGGATCCCACATATGAGGGCCAGTGACACTGCCCTCTACAGCTAAGATGCTGAACAACAGCTCAACCTGGAGCTGGGCTGCCATGAGTCACCGGAGACGGCGTAGGCTGCAGTCCCCTGCTGCAGTGGGTTGCCATGGGCTACCGTGTGTAGCCAGCAGCCAGCGTGAGCGGCCCTCAAGCCACCGTGAGTGGCCGTCCAGAAGCCGGTGACTGATCTGCCTCGCCCGGGAAGAGCGCAATGATGGTGCCAGCTTGGGCCAGTGAAGCAACGTCCTCCACAACTAGACTGAAGAACAAAAGGACAGCAACTTGTCTGTTCCCCTTCTCCCAATTCCCCAATAAAAATCTTAAAAAAAAAATTACTCAGTTACTGAATACAATAATGTTAGTTATATATGAGCCTTAAAGTTTTTCTAGATCTTTATTTTAAACTAAGAATTTTATAGCTGTGTGTTTTGAAGCTCATTGCAACACAATTTTATTAAAAAGCATATTTTGTGATGTGTGAAAACTATATGAAATTCATATTTTAATGCCTATAAATAAAGTTTTATTGGAACAAAACCATGCCTGTTTGTTTTTATATTGTTTATGGCTCCTTTCCCACTATGGCAGAGACCAGGCCACCTATAATATTGAAAATATTTACTGCCTAACCTTTTACAGAAAGAGTTTACCAACCCCTGATCTAAAGTATTTTGGTTGAAAAAGGAGGGTTTTGCTTGAAAAATTAAAGCTTTGTTGTTGTTGCTTTGTTTTCCAGAGTTCATACAGATGTTTACAATAAATAAAATGTGCAAAGAGAGCTTCCCATCTAGTTTCCCCAGTCTGCTCTCTCTAGAACTGGGGTCACCAATCCCCGCCAGCAGGGGCTTTGTTTTCTTGTTGCTCCCATAAGCAACACTGGGGCCCACGGGCTGGCCCTCGAGTCTCCTCCAAACACAGCTGTCAGCACCTCCAAGTTTATGCCTATTCAGCTTAATTTTCACATCCTGGTCTGACTGGTATCAGATGAAATTCTTGGGTTCCTTTCTGAAGTTAAGAGCTTCACTGGGCATTTGGGGGTGGCTGTGAGGTTGGGTAGAGGTGGCTGCACCTCTGTAGGCAGTGCTAAGAATGAAACCTTCCTGTGTTTCAATCCACTCAGTGTTCACATAGGACAATGATACATAATCCTTTTTCAACACATAAAAAATTATTTCATGGGCCAGCCGAGTAGCGTGTTGGTTAGGAGTTGGCTTGGGACACCAGCTTTGAGCAGCAGGGCCCCGGTTCAGATCCCACATTAGGGCCAGTGACGCTGCGCCCTCTACAGCTAAGATGGCGAACAACAGCTCGACCTGGAGCTGGGCTGCCATGAGTCACCAGCAGTGGGCATGAGCTTTCATGAGCTGCCGTCAGCCGCTGTGAGTGGCCATCCAATGGCCCGCGAGCAACTGCCTCAGCTGGGAAGAGCACAATGATAATACCAACATGGGCCACTGAAGCGACGTCCTCCACAACTAGACTGAAGAACAAAAGGACAGCAACTTGTCTGTTCTCCTTCCCCGATTCCCCAGTGCTGTTTCCCTCCCCCCAATTCCCCAATAAAATCTTAAAAAAAAAATTATTTCATGATGGTGTGCTCTTCCTTACTCTGTTACTGCATACAAAACCTGGAGCCCCATACCTTCCAGAATATCTACGATCATAGAAATCAACTGCGTAAAAACCACGGTTTAAAGGCGTAAAGTCATAGTGGGGTGGGGGCACTTCAGAAATCAGTTGGTCGGTTTGGAGAGGAAGGGTAGAAAGAGGGTTCTAAGTAGAATTTCTAAGTAGAATTTAACCAGTGCTATCCCTAGCTCCAGCTGCTTGTTCCAGAAATGCCCTCAGGTTACTCTGTACCACGATAAAGCCAAACCAGTAGGCGCTTTAAATTCTGCCCTAGGTGCACCCTAGGCTTTACTGAACAGTATGAGGGAAGTATTTATAATTCTACTGTCACCTCAGACATTTTAATATCTCTTACCTAAGCCTAAGCTCTAGATTGCTTTAATATATTTTTCAGATAGCCATATTACATGCCTTTGAGCCATACACGTCATTTCCTGTTTCATTTTAAAGAGAAGCAGAGGGTCTGCAGAGGCCTTTTGTCTCCACCACAAGCCTTCCCCAAATGCACCTCCTCACTCAGAAAGCTTCACCACCACCCACCCTGGTACCCAAGCAAGCAAACCTAGACACTGTCCTTGATTCTTCTCTCTCCTTCACCTTCCATATCTAATTAATTGCCAAACCTGTCGCTTTTACCTCCTAAACGTCTTTCAAATTCATCTTTGTTTCTATCCCCACTGCCACTCTTTCATTCATTTCATCATTTCTTTTGAACTGGTCCTGTCACTCCCCTGCTTGAAATCCATGGCTTTTCACTTCCAATATGATAAAGCCCAAAGTTCAAGAAGCCCCTGATGACCCGGCCCTTGCTAGAGTTTCAGACTATCTCCCCAAAAATCTCGGTCACACGTTTTTCCGCTCTACTCACAGTGAACTTCTCTGAGATCTTTAATGGAGCCATGCTCACGCTTACTGCCCTACACACAGTGGGCTGCTTATATCTTTAAATTTTTCCTAACCCATCCCCACCCTCTTTGTCTGGGTAATCTCCTTTCGATGTCCATTCGAGTTACTTCTCCAGCGAGCCTTACTTAACCATCCTTAAACTGGATGAGATGCCCCATGCAGTGTTTTTATAAGCCCCTGAGACTCTGGGTTTCAGAGAGTGCATTCCATGAAGGCAGCACCAATTTTTTTCCTACCCACTTCCACCTTCTTAATGCTTTGCATGGAATACAGAAGGTGGTGAGTCAAGGAAATATGGCATCCTCCTAGCTGCCCTGAATCATGACCTACAAAGGAAGTACTACTCTGATTCAGCTCCTCAAAGCAGCTTACAGGAGAATTCCCTGGTTACATCAGAGTAAAGCCCAATTTCAGGGCTGAGAATCCTAACAATAAGGACTTAGCAGAAATCTTCAAACCGTGTCTTTACTCTATGAGCAAGGACTTGGCAAGCAGGCTTTCTCCCTATGGGTAAGACCTAGCTATAAAGGGACAGAAAAAAAATTGATGGAATAATTGCTCTAAGTATTTAAAATCTGTCCACAGTCAAGCGCTCTTTTAATCAGAAAGATGCTGCATTACAGGACTGTGAATATCATCAGTCTATAATGATAACCTCTGGGGGTGATCACTAAGCAATTATCATCACCACAAAGAAATGTGCATTAAACCTTTATACGCAGTGGTCTTGACATGGTTGGAATACTAAACAAGTCATGGAAGGCCCTGACATCCACGGCTTTACAGTTTAAAACAGTCACTGACGTTCAAAGACAGTACTTGGCCAATGGAGCTGTACAGAGAATCTAACTTGACAAGCCTTGCATCCTGGAGCGCTATAAAAATATACTCACTCTCTACATCAAGCAAGCTAATTGAATTTTGACAGGCTTCTTGCTAAAAGAAGCCTAAGCTCTTCGCTGACACAAAGCTTTATAGTATAGCCACTTTGTAAGGTTAATTTCACTCTCAAACAATCACAAGGTAAATTCTTAGGAACTGAGGAGAAGCATGTGAAGGAGTGATGTTTTGCTCTGTGATAATGTACTTCAGCTTCAAGCAGGGCTCCCAGACAACCAGACCTCCGTCCTAATCTGTTTTCCTCTCTGGACATCGCTGCACTGCAGGGACTGGTGCCAAGGAAGTGCCCTCCAACAATGCATCAGGAAACAGTGAAATCAAAATTGCCAAAATTGCTGCTGAGTCAGAGATGTTTTTAAATTTTGACAAACAACATCCAGCAGCATGCTAAGAGGCTAACACCCTTCCCTCGTGGTTTTGCAATCCTATATTTATCCTGTAGCCCTATCACACTGAAATTACAGGTTCCTGTGAAATGACACAAACAATAATAATACATTTTAGAGTGGTGCCGGTTAAGGGTCTTTTAAACAACTTTCAACATTTATGCATTGACAGTTATCACACCAATTCCTACCATCTCCCTTCACATAAATGGAAAACTGGAAAACTATGATTTCCCTAGTGCAGGGGTTGGCAAACTTTTGAGACGGAAGATCCTCCAGGCGTCAGCAAACTGTGGCTCGCAAGCCGCAGACTCTGAAGTAAAATTGAAAATGAAAATAAAACTATCAGTTTCATTTATAAAATTTTTAAAGGACATTATTCACATAATGGTTGTTATGTAAAAATATATTTATGGCTCTCGAATAATTTTTAAATTGTTGTGAAGGACAGGATTGGCTCTTCCAGGAGTGTCGGCAAACTTTTGAGACGGAACATACCCAAAGAGCCGCATGTGGCTCACGAGCCGCAGTTTGCTGACCCCTGCCCTAATGTATCAGTAGGCTCTGAGGGATGATTGCCACATGAGACATAAAATATTGATAAAGCAATTAAGAAAAATAGACTCCATTTTTCTCTTTAGTAAGAAATCGAATTTTAAAGCTATGCTGTATGTTGTTATAAGTATATAGGAATACTCTTAGAGAGTCAACTAATAATTGAACTAGCTTACAAAAACTATTGGAACGCACCTCAAAACCAAGGAGGCATTTTTTAACTAGCATAATTAACTAAAAGAAAATTATGTATACATATATTTTATATTTCAAAATATATGTAATTATAATTTTAGTCATACCATGCAAAGGAAGTTCTAGTAGAACTGTTATAGTTAAACCAATCAAAATTGACATATCCGAAGTTGAAAAATCTGCACTGTATCATAGCAAAACATGACCAGCAAAAGGCGGATGGATAGAAAGGAAGATTAAGGAACTGGTAAAGGGGGGCAACATTTGTCAGTGTTCAGGCAACACTGTCCAAAACAGAGGGACTCTTGTCCCAAAGGTGGTTTCCTCCAGTTCATACAGAAGACAAAGCCAAGAGAGTGCATGGAAACCCTAAACTGCCCTCATGGAATTTTCTCCTTGACTAAATGGATTCATGGTATTTGGGCACCCTTGGCAGCTGTATATCTCACCATGAACTGTGCATATGATATTGGCCTTTTGTTTTATGCATCTCTTTCTTTTGATAGGACAGTCTATAAGCCTTGTCTGAGAGACAATTCTGTGTATTGATCAGGACAGGACTAGACCTTTATTTGATTGGCCAACTGGTCTCCCTTGGCGACATTTCTATGAATACCCTCAACAGACGGCAAAAATATTTATGACTGCCATGATTTTACATTTCCTCATGTCTTGCAAACATGTAAATAAAGTGTAAATATAAATCACTGTGATGAATTTATGATAATTTATATAACCAAATAAGTGTGGTCTTCTTCAAAATTGTCATCTTTATTAGTATTTCATTATATACTTATAATTATGCTCCTGTGGCTCAAAGCGCTTAACATTTCTCTTCATTAGGAAATGTCTTTAAAAGTTGCAATACATTTTTTTCAGTGATAATTCCTAAACTTAAGTAGCACTTGGCTGTTAAACAAAGCAAATTATGATGAAAAATATTTATACTTTCAGGGTGCATTTAATTTTGAGATATAGTCAAAAGTCATTTAGAAGTAAGTCCAAGTGACCAGGTGTCTTGGCTAATATTACTTTTAATCTAAAGCAAGCTATTATAAAATAATGGCTAGAGAGTAATGAACTACTTTATATGTATGAGAAGAAATGTATATACTGTGTTTAAAGGTAATTCCATAACAAGAATCCAAAAATACTTTGATCAAAGGTAGACTATTTAGAGTAAGAGTTTAGTTTTTAATGGTAGCTATTTTGACACACCACACCTATTCTGATGTATAACTTTTGGCATATTTGTTTAAAAAATCTTTCATTACTTTGTGTCTAATAATTTACAAAAGTATCTTAAATTATCATATTAACCTGACACTTACAATATGCTATCCTTAGCTGAATTTCCACCTTAGAGCCTAACATCATTTACTCTTTGGTCTTACTTGAGACTTACCTGTGGAGCTTATTGGGGCCCTATATCCAGTCTTGTAAGAAATCTGTAGCATTGTATATTTGGATTTTGTGGGGCTCTAACAATCCCTCAATTATAGATCTAGACTTTTGGTAGGGATACCATAACCAAAATTCAACTGTGTCATCTGACATACGATTTGATAGACAATCTCACAACTAAACAGAACATGGAAAATTCAGGGCATCAGAGAAGAGACCGAGAACAAGCTGAATAACTACTTTAAGAGTTATCAGATAATGTAAATTTGGAAAATTGCTTAAACATGAGAACCAATCTCTGTAGGTAAATATTTGTAAATCAATCCAATTGGTTTATGAATCATAAATTCTATGCAAATATATCACCTCTAGTTAACATCTTCCTATTTTATAAAAGGTTTAAGTTAATGTACTAGTTTTCTTTGATATTCATAAACTATTTGAAGTTTTGTGTGAAATTCTCTTTTAGATTATATTATATTAGATTATATATATTAGATTAGATTAGATTAGCATTGTGACACTTCGGATGGCCTTCAAATGTTGTACTTGATATGAAGCCTATGCAAAATTAAGAAAGTCCTTAAATTTCCCCCAAACTTTATTAACTTTTCCAACAACAAAACTTAACAATGAAAGATATTTAATATAACCTATAACCCGGATCAAAACAGCTATACTATTTTGACTCTGAAACTGAAGGGGCCATATTCAGAAAGTTAAATTCTAAATCATTTAACAACATATGATATAGGCATATGACTTCTTTCTTGTATATCTGGTATGTTAGAGGAGATTCTACCGAAATTAAATTCTCATACAGGTCCATTCATTGCATATATAGATTGATAGTCACAAAATTATATTCAACAAAGATGAATTGAGTAGATTACATAAACAAGGCTCATGGTATTGTAAAGAATGCAAAAAATACTATGGTAATTGTTAATGTTGACAATGATATAATAATAGCAGTTAATATTTATGGGCTAAACACTTCACATAAATATTTTCTCAACAGATTAACCCCTATGACATAGATCCCACTAGTCTCCAAGTTTTAAAGGTCAACTCACATAAACACAGAGATGTTAAGGGACTTCCTTAGGTCACACAGCTACGAAGTAGCAGATCCAGAATTTGAATCAAAACCATCTAGATACAAAGCATAACACCCTTGACCACTCATGCAGAAAATAAGTTTGTTACCCTTTCAGAATTAAAACCCAAAAGGAAGTTTATAATTACTGGTACTTTAAGTGACTGTCAGTTCCTATAAATAGTAGGAACTTAACTTTTTTAAATACACCTATTCTTACAGCAATTTACTATGAAATAGTTTGGAGAACAGGAATGTTCTTAACAAACTTAGTAGCCATTACAATACATTTATATATATATATATATATATATATATATATATATATATATATATATATCAACCTAAGAGCATTTTTAAACTATACTAAAAGTTATAATGTGATCTGTTGGGGGAAAATAAACTTTGATAAATCAACAATTTCACTTAAATAAACAATTGGCTAAGTTAAAGTTCCTTAGTACTTAGAAGTAGCCATGGATACTCATTTGTCTGAAGACTGCATTTTTAGATTCATTGACATTTAGGTTCTTCAAAGTGCTCTACAAAAAAGTCTACAATGAATGTCAACGAGCATTCTGTTTTTGTAAGTAGTAGGAAAATACATCAACAAATAATCCAATTTTTATAGATGGAGTAACAAAAGGTGCTGAAAACATCAACAAAAGGTAATTCCAAAATCTCAAGTCCTTCTCTCACATCCACAGGGAGGAGCTCTCCCCCAATGACCAGTGATCTCTCCTTAGTACCTGAGCTCCAGGCTCATGCAGGGAGCAAAACACAGAAAGACCTGAAAGCTGAGTGCCTCTCGCCCCCCCATATCCTCCCCTCCAGGTGTGTTTCTAAGATATTTGGCTTTTCTGATACCTAAATATGTCGATTCATTGGATAATTATGAGTCAAGTAATAGCCCATGAGAGATCTGTACCTATTCATTCATTCATACATGTATAACAGGAAAAAAGCAGGTACAGTACGCAAAGAACACGTCAAATATGAAATGTTACATTTAATTACATTTTGCCTAAGATTCTGAACTTAGACTCTATTTTTAAAACTCTCACTAGATAAAGTTTGCAAGCCTTTATGGCTCATCACATGCAAAATAACATAAGTGCAATTTATTGTCAGTTGGACATAACTTCAGTATCTAGTTCCATGGCTTCACATTTCCATGGTAATTTTGAGCCCCCTTTTAAAATTTACAGCTTGTGGAACTGGCTTTTTTGTTGGTTGGTTTGTTTTTAAGTAGGTATTGCAAGGAATTTGCTTTCATTCTTAAAAGAAAGACACATGGACTTGCAGCAAATACTTTTTAGACTCAGTATCATAACAATAAAAACTTAATTTAAACACATAGCACCCACTACACACCTCTTCCCTAAAAAAGTTCAAAAGTTCAAATTTTGGCAAATGTTTCCTGAGCACCTACTACACCCAGGCATGGCACTGGCAGCATGTATGCCAAGAAGATATCTAAGTTTCCAAGACATGAAGGGGAAAAAAATCAAAGGACTACTCTTAAGTATTTTTATTAACAAGTTTATAATTCATACACTTCTTGGAAAAATCTAAGAAAACAGTTGCACAATAGCAAATTTGGGTCTTGAGAGCATGACTTTCAGTTGTTGGTTAAAACTCCAATGTTAAGTTAAGGCTCTCTATTCAAACAATTGACTTCAGTTTATTCTTTCATGCCTTCTTAATGTTTTCGAGTTTATTCCACAAAATCCACGTTCTCTTCCATAACAATGAAGGCTAGCGCATCTTTTTAAAAACTGTTCCTCTTTCCCCCAACCCCAGTCCACACACAGGCCCTCCTCTTTCGCCGGCACGTGTCCTTCCAAAAGCTCGGATGGACACCCTCTCACCTGAAAAAAACTTTGGAGAAGACGCTGGCCTTTTCCAGAGGCGACCTCTGCATGGTCTCTGCGGACGCCGGGGTCCCTGCCGGGGCAGGCTGCGCTCGAGCTCCTAATGCCAAACGCCCCACTCTCTCGGTGCCTGCCGCTTGCCCCTTTTTCTTTGACCTGCCGTGATGTCACTTGCTCCAGTTCCCCCCACCCCCCACCCCTCTCCCACACACCTCCCCTTTCCTCTTGCTCTTTTCCCCGCCTCCACTGCCCAGGTTAAAAGCCGGGCACTGCCTGGCCCGGCCCCACATTCGCTCCCGCGACTCTCTCCACCCCCCTGCGCACCGCCTCCCGCACCCCGACCGCTCCTTCCTTCTCGCCTCCTGCCCTCCCTCTCGGGACTCGACCGCCCGGCCTTTCTCCCTCGCGCGCGCTCCTTCCAGGTCCGCGTCTTTACCTTCAGCCCCAGCCCAGACCGCAGGTGGGGGAACAGTCGCGGCCGCTGTCCAGGTGCAGCCACCGACGCCCGAGGACAGAAGGGGCCCCGGCAGGAGCAGAACCAGCCCCGCTCCCGCCGCGTCCCCCCAGGACCCTCCTACTGCAAGCTCCGCGGGACGCGGGCTCCCGCCGCCAACTTCTCCGCGCGTTCCTCCTCCTCCCTCTTTCCGAGATCCTAGCCGGGTTCCTGTTCCGTTTGCAAGGTGCATTTCGAATGAGGAACGAAAATACCTCTCCTGTGTCAAAACGCAGCCTTGGAGAGCCGGGAAGTTCCGCGGCAGTGGCTGAGGTGTTCACCTTAGCGCTCCCTTTGAGTGTCAGGGAAGAAGGAAGTTTTGTTAGTTTCAGGCTCAGGTGAGCTGCATGTGTGGCGAAGACCCCTTAGGTGACGTACTTATGCGGGAGGTGGGGGGAGTCCTACTGGCAGGTAAGAGGAGCTATCCCTTTGTCCTTTACCCACCCAACCCAGGATTGGTTCATTGTCCTAAATTTTCTGTCCGGCTTGCGTTTTTAAGTAAAGCTATTGTGTGTGTTAGCGACTACAATGACATGTGGGCAGTGTGTAAAGGGACACGCCCTCCTATAGATTTCCTAGTCTCGGTCAGCAAAACATCTTGACTAATACGCTGGAAAGAATGCGAACAGTCTTTGAAGCGAAGGTAGCGTGTTAGCTCTGACCTGACTCAAACGCCGTCTTCCACTCGTCAAGGGCATCTCAGCGTTCCCAGGTGCGGGCGCCTCAGTTTCCCCCAGGTTTGGCTGAGGAGATTGTGTGACTGGCTAATGGTTTTTAAAGAGCCAAGCCTTAAATTCCCGAATCCTCTGTGTAAAAGCAAGGATACACTGAGTTTAAACTGAAAAGTTCAAATGAAAGTAAGAAGTTTGGTCTGATTACTTCATTGCTTCTACATCTAAGGCAAGAGTATTTCCTCGTGAGTTACCTTATTGTTGACCTGTGGTTATCCAAATACAGTATAAATAAAAGTGCATTTCATAATAATAGACAAGAACATGTATTTAAATTGATGCGTGCAGCAGGTTTTTATAGCTCCAATTTGCATTTCAGTACCACTCTCTATCTTAAAGTGGGTTTCATAAACATTTAAATTTTATTTTTCTAAATTATAATAGTAGAGAAAATAGGAGCAAAGAGATAAACCAAATTGCATGAAATCAGATACCAGGAAAGAGCTTAAATATTTCTAACTCATGATCCTTCCTTCAAATCCTGTCCCCGCGTTTTCCTCTCTCCAGTATGACATTCAAATCAGAGTCCTGTCGGTATTATTGACTTTTCCCAGGTACATGACTGAACTTCCCCACCCCCACTCCGTTGTTTGCTTTATAACTGCTAGTGTGACCCATCAAATATAATTCCCTTTTAAATGAATATGTAATCAGTTCCTCTTTGTTACCAAAGAGCAAGTGACAATAAAGGGATTACAAATTAGTTCCAAAGATCATAGAAGCTGACCAAGTGATGTGGATCAAAGACACCCCTAATATCTGTCAATCGATCTCCTTCCTCTGGAAAGAATAAATGAAATAGTGATCATTTCTTGATTTCTTAGTACTTGCCAGGCATCATCTCATGTAAACCTTACAACTATGCAAATAGGTGTTATTCTCCTCCATGTTCAGTTCAGGAAACAGACAAGAAACATTAAGTAAATGCCTGTAATGGTAGAGTTAAGGTTCTAATTCCAAAGCATCACTTACTTGTATCTGTGCTATTGCTTCTAACAAAACCCTCCCTCATGTATCTATTTTCGATCAGACACCAACCCAGCATTTCCCCACACATTAGTGTCATGAAATCAGAATTGCTAGACCTGTTCTAGAATGAGGCAAGAAAGCAGAAATCTACAAACTAAGTAGCTACTGGAGCTATTTTTTGTAAACAACATTTAATTTTAATGTTCCATTTTAGGTGTGTGTACATAAAAGATCTTAGATTTTTATCATAAAAGATTACACTCCGGGCCAGCCAAGTGGCTCAGTTGGTTAAGAGTGTGAGCTCTGAGCAACAGGGTCGCTGGTTCAATTCCCACATGGGCCAGTGAGCTGCTGCTGAGCTGCCAACAGGTGGCAGGATTGCTCAGCTGGTGAGTGCACATGCTCCTAACAACAAGGTGGCAGGTTTGACTCCTGCATGGGATGGTGGGCTACGCCCACATGCAACTAAGATTGTACATGGCACCTTGAGCTGAGCTGCCCTGAGCTGCCATGGGGCAGCCGGATGGCGACTGGACTTGGAGCTGAGTTAGCTCCGCCCTCCACAACTAAGATTGAAGGACAACAAGTTGGCTGTTCCCCTTCCCCAATACCCCTAACACTGTTCCCTTCCCCCAATTCCCCAATAAAAATCTTTAAAAACCCAAAAATGATTACACTCCAAATTACACTCCAAATTTGTTCTTAGCATAAGTAAGACTTCACCATTATTCAGAATGTTAACACTGTGAGCAGACATGAACAAACAAACTAATTGAGACATGATATTCAAGATTTGCACGTAGGTACAATTCTCATGTGGAATGGAGACTTATGCACCAGGAAAGTGTTCAAACAGAGTTGAAAGTCATGACTGAAATCCTAACTGTGGCTTCGAGATGTCAGGAACAGGAACAAGATCAATGGGCCGGATGAGAGTAGAAGGTGGTAGTAAGAAAGAGTGAAACTCTTCTCTCCAAGCTACTCAAATATCAGCTCATAAAGTTTGATTATACTATTATGGTGTCTTATATTTGCTGAGCACTTACCATATATGCCAGTAAGTGCCATGCCCAATACACAGCATGCATTGCCTTTCTTAATCCTTATAACACCTTCATGGGACACGTACTTTCTTCATTATCTATATGTTACAGGTAAAGAAGCTAAGGTACAAAGAGTTTAGTCATTTTCCCAAGCAATTTGCACAGTAAATAATAACAGAAAGCTGATATTTGAACCTAAGCAGTCTATTGCCTGAGCCAAGCATTTAACCCCTACACATAATTCCCCTACAGAATTTCCTAATGTTTTAAGCAGAACTGACCTTAAATATAGAATATTAGGTTGCTATTTTTATGGCATTTTTTATTGTGGTAAAATACACATCACAAAAAATTTACCATCTTAAACCATTTTCAAGTGTATACAATTCAGTAAAAGTCACCTTCATAGGGAAGAAAAGATCATAAAAAAAGGGAAGTGCAAAGTCTTGTCAGCTTCAGGTGGATAGGGTGGGTCTGCTCATAAACTAATCTAAACTGGGAGGCTAAAAGCAGCCTAGGCTCTTCCACAGCCATGGTCACAGCGAAGGATGCAAACATATATTACAGTCTTACAAAGATGTTTCAGACCCAGAAGGGTATGTCCCGACACACAATTAGGTCAGATTATTGTTTACTTTTAGTTCTTCCAACCTTATGTTTGTTCTGACAATTCTGTGTATAAACACACATGCATACACACTTCTGTTTATATACATACGTAATCCTTCTTCCTTACAGCCTCCTTGGAGACAGGAACTATGTCTTCTGTTTTCCATTCAATTCTCTTATTTAGTAATACAGTGCATACAATCAAACAGTTTTCTTCTGGGGTTATTGACCCCAGTAGTTGAAATATTACAGTAGTTGAAATATCACCCTAATGGAGAAATCTGAAGATGCTCAAGAGAGGAACTGTTACCATTGATATTTCAGCAAGCAGGAGCTCGGTGCTCAGGTGGGAATACAGAATAAGGCAAACTCTCCACCCTTCAAAACTCAGAATCTAACAGTGGTCAACAAAGATCTCTGAAGATGGCAGTAGACTACAGTGGAAAGAGCTTGGGCTTTGAGGCAATAAAGAGCTAGGTTTTCAATCCTGGCACCACCACTTACTTAGCTATGTGGTCTTGGGTAGGTTACTTAATATTTCTGTATCTCAGTTCCCTTTTCAGAAAATAGAGTTCATAATACCCACCTCATGCATGGTTCAGTGGCTAAGACAACAACACTGTATTATAATCAATAAACTTGCTACAACTTAAATATTCCAACTCTTAAGAAAGGATAATTATACAAGGTGTAAGGTGATAGAGGTGCTAATTAGTACAACGATGGCAATCATAGTACAATATATAAATGTATCAAATTAACATGCTGTACACCTTAAATTTACACAGTGTTATATGTAAAATATATTTCAATAATAATAACATAACATTAAGAATAATAATAAATACCCACCTCGTAGCATTGTTGAATGGATTAAGTCAGGGTCTTTCTACCTCAGCACTATTGACATTTGGGGCTGGAAAATTCTTTGATGTGGGAAACTGTTCTGTGTATTGTAGGATGTTTAGCAGCATCTCTAGTGTCTACCTACTGGATACTGGTAGAACTAGCCCCCATCTCCTAGTTGTGACAACCAAAACTGGGTTTCCTGAGATTGACAAATAGCTTCTAGGGGGCAAACTTGCCCCCACTTGAGAATCTGTGGATGAAATTAATTTTGATGCATATAACAGACACAAAGGGCTTAGAATCTAATAAGTACTCAATAAACTTTAGAAATTATCATTACATATCACTGGCAATAAATAATAAATCAGTGTAGCATAGCAAAATGGATTTCTACAGAAAACTGAAACTTTTAAAGGCTGTCAGAACTCACAGAAATGTTAAACTTTTTCATTCTCTCTGAAGTTATTTGCTTGTATTTGGACCAGATGAAAAGCGGGAAATTCAGGTACCCTTCCAATTATAATTTTGATTTAGAGACAGAACTAGATTTATATATGGATTTTTATATTTTTATTTTACTCCTTTTGCATAGAAATGACATTTGAAAACTGTTTTTCAGTTCCTCTAATTTTCAGCTATACAGTGGTATAGTCTTAACATCTATGTCCAGGTGGAATTTGGCACTCTGATGGGTCTTTTGTAACTTAAAGGTACTTCTTCGTAAAGGAAATCTTAAAGATTCTCGATCTGTACAAAATGGGTGCTTATTAATGCTACTAATAACCTGGAACAATTATGAACAATATTCATAATACAACTTTATCATGAATATAAAAACTAATAAATCTGAGATTTTTCTAAAACAGCTATTAATGAAATGTTTTATTATTTGTATTGGTTCTCTTTACATTTTCTTACTGAAGCTTTTTGGGAAATAAGAGAATTCAAAACACCAGGTTAAATTTTCACTGGTTATATCATGCTGAAAACCAGATGCTACCTATAGAATAAAAATTGTGGTTTTATAATTTGAACTCTAAGAAGAAAAGTGATTTTTTTTTCAGATGAATTCTATACTAATTTATATGCTACATAGATGAGTTACATTTAGAAAGATAGTGGAATACAGTAAAAGGAAGAGTAGGTTATTTACTAATTTATAAATACCTCCCCCAAATAGATAATTTACAACAAAAACATGTAAATCAGAAGGTCATTTGAAATAAAGAATAAGAAGAGAGACTGGATGGGAAATTGTTATTGCACTTGGGAACTAAAAGTAATTCTGCATGTCTTGGTCATCAAGTCTAATAGATTGTATTATTTTCATACTTTGATATCTGATAGAAGTCAATACGTAATTTCAACTGGAAAGAAAAACCATCCTCCCTCCACCCCTATCTTGGAAGACTTTGCCATTCAAAGGCTCATAAAAGTATCACTGAATGACATCATGGACAGTATTGTCAGCTATAGTTTTTTCAGAAACATTTATTTCATGGTCATTTCTTATACCAATCCATGATTAAAGCCAGGGACACAACAGGAAATCAGTACTCAGGGAAGGCTATTCAGCTTGGGAAACTAGACTCTGAGAATTCCCAGGTTCAGAGTCTTCATTCCGATTTGCTTTAACTTAGCCTGTATAGACAGAGTCTATGTGATCTTGTTGTTTTAGGACACTGTTCTGGCAATTTATTGATCTTCAGGTTCACTGTGATTGGTGAAACTATGGTGATTAATCCATATGGTCAAAAGGACAACGGATTCCTGGTTCAGTGACGATGATTGTTGGCCTCCATGGACTGTATCCCTGTATCTCACAGAATGACTGCAAGGTTCTTGCTTCAAAGGCTGTTGAGAAGCAGCACTGATGAAATGATGGCAAAACACATTGGAATTCTTATTTACATGTGCAAAAATTATCCGTTTTGGAACAAAGCATGTCATGTAATTTGAAGAAAATCATATTACAAATACATATCATGGTTTTCATTTAAACAAATTTGACTGTTAAAAAGTTTTACCTAAAAATATGAAACCTGTAATTTTTTTATAATAGTAAATTAAATTAACATGATCTTGTCTTGCAAGAAAAGACAAGAAAAAGAATGCTGTACAGTGTGTCCTTGTTTGCTGCATAAATTACATTACATGCCTTGGGGAAAAACCCTATAAAGTTGGTATATTCTATCATCACTGTTGTTCCATTTTACAGGTGAAGATACTGAGGTACAGATGGTTAAATGCCATGCCCAAATTCAAGAAATAGAGCCCAAATTTAAATGAACCCAGTGGTTTGGCTCCAGAGCTGAGCACTTAATCATCATGCTCTGTGTGCAACTGGACCGTACAGAGCCATTTTGTTTGTTTCACTAAGAGAAGCTGCCTTTTGCAATTTGTCTGATTGCATCTCTGTTTAGCTGAAAATGCACTTATCACAAAGGAGGTATTTTTTCCTTCTTTTTTCTTCATTTCTCCAGAATCCGTTGAGTGGACTCTTCGTTATAGGAATGTAAAGTAGATAGGCATCCATGGGGAGAGAAGAGGAGAAGAAGAACCTTTCTTTTTCTATTTCTTTTGAGGTTCAACACAGCTAGAATCTATTTGGTGAATTAAGATGACCCCAACTGAAATGCTCAAATATGGACATCAAGTGTCCCCAAGGAGAACACAACACACCATGAGAGGAAAGGTTTAATGCCAATGCCTACTGCTTGGTGGGAGATAGGCCACCATGCAGCTTAAATGAAGCTTGCCTTTACCTACTCATCATGGGTTGCTGAGGGGCTTTGGAAGCTACCGGGGAAACTTGAGAAGTCCAAGTATTACGTACGGCTGGCTGAGGCTAAGGCTGGGGAGATGAGCTTCATCTTCCTCTGAGAACGGCAGTGACCGATGCAGAGATGTGTGCCAACAGGGTGATAATCATAGCAGCGGTCCAGCATGCATCGGACTCTGTGGAAGGACCTATTTAAATTAGTGACACCACGTTCTGGTGATAGAGGCTCCTGCAGCAGAAAACGAGGTGGGACACTGACAAGTGGTCAGGTCAGATTCCTATTCTCCATCTCTCCTGGTGCCTCAGGTATGGCTTTAGACAATAAAAACCCTGAGGTTCTTGGATAGTTGTGGGGTGGAAGAAGATCTTAAGACAAGTTTCTGAACTTCAACATTTAAAGTTATAAAGAGGGAAGTCCTAGCCACAGTAATCAGACAAGAAAGAGAAATAAAAGGTATCCAAATTGAAAAGAAGTAAAACTGTTATTATTTGTGGATGACATGATACTACAGATAGAGAACCCTAAAGATTCCACCAAAAAAATATTAGAACTGATAAATGAATTCAGTAAAGTAGCAGGATACAAAGTTAATATCCAGAAATCAGCTTTATTTTTATTCACCGATAACAAACTATCAGAAAGAAATTAAGAAAATGATCCCATTTACAAATGCACCAAAAAGTAAAATAAAATACTTAGGAATAAATTTAAACAAGAAGGTAAATGACCTGTACTCAGTAAATTATAAGACATTGAAGAAAGAAACTGCAGAAAATACAAATAAATGGAAGCATATACCGTGTTCACGGATAGGAAGAATTAACATGAAAATGTTCATAACACCCAGAGCAATCTATAGATTCAATGCAATCCTTATCAAAATACCAATAGCATTTTTCACAAAACTAGAACAAATAATCCTAAAACTTATATGCCACCACAAAAGAACCCAAATAGCCACAGCAATCTTGAGAAAGAAGAACAAAGTTGGAGGTATCACGCTACCTCATATCAAACTATACTACAAGGCTGCAGTAATTAAAACAGAATGGAACTGGCATAAAAATAGACACACAAAAATCAATGGAACAAAATAGACAGCCCAGAAATAAACCCATGCTTATACGGTCAATGAATCTATCAATATGACAAAGGAGGCAAGAATATACAATGGGGTGAAGACAGTCTATTCAATAAATGGTGTAGGGAAAAACTGGATAGATACATGCAAAAAATGAAACTAAGCAACTTTCTTACAGCATATACAGAAATAAACCCAAAATGGATAAAAGACTGAAATATTAGACCCCAAACCATAAAACTCCTAGAAGAAAACATAGGCAGTACTCCCTGACATTGCTCTTTGTAATATTTTTTCTGAGCTATCTCCTCGGAAAAGGGAAACAAGAGAAAAAATAAACAAATGGACTACATCACACTAACAAGTTTTTGCACAGCAAAGGAAATCATCAACAAAATGAAAAGACAGCCTACTGAATGGGAGGAGATATTCACCAATGATACATCTGATGTGGAGTTAATATCTAAAATTTATAAAGAACTCATACAACTCAATACCAAAAACATAAACAGTCCAATTAAAAATGGGCAGAGGACATGAATAGACATTTTTCCAAAGAGGACATACATATGGTCAATAGATATATGAATAGATGTTTAGCATCACTAATAACCAGAGAAATGCAAATTAAAACCACAACGAGATAGCACCTCACACCTGTCAGAATGTCCATCATCAATAAACCAACAAACAACAAGTGTTGGTGAGGATGCAGAGAAAAGGGAACCTTCATGCACTGTTATTGAAATTGCAAATTGGTGCAGCCACTATGGAAAACAGTATGGAGTTTCCTCAAAAAAATTAAAGATAAAACTACTTTATGACACAAGAATTCCACTCCTGAGTATTTATCTGAAGAAATCCAAAACACTAATTCAAAAAGATATACGCACTCCTATATTCACTGCAGAATTATTTACAGTAGCCAAGGTATGGAAGCAACCTCAGTGTCCATCAATAAATGATTGGATAAAGAAGATGTGGCACATATATACAATGGGATATTACTCGGCCATAAAAAATAATGAAATCTTATTATTTGCAACAATATGGGTAGACCTAGAGGGTATTATGCTGCGTGAAATAAGTCAGACAGAGAAAGACAAATACTCACTTTTAAGTGGAAGCTAAAGAACAAAATAAGTGAACAAACAAAACAGAAACAGACTCACAGATACAGAAAACAAATTGATGGTTGTCATATAGGAGGGGGTTTGGGGGTCTAAGTGAAATAAAAGTGAAGGGAGTAAGAAGTACACACTGGCAGTTACAAAATAGTCATGGAGATGTAAAGTAAAGCAAGGGAATATAGTCAGTAATATGGTAATAGGTATGTATAGTGCCAGGTGGGTACTAGGCTTATCAGGGGATCCCTTTGTAAATTCTATAAATGTCTAACCACTATGTTGTACACCTGACATTAATATAAAATAATGTTGAATGTCAACTGTAATTGAAAATGTTTTAAATTAAAAAAAAATAAAAAGAGATGTGGCCTTTTTTGTATCCCAAGAAGTAGGTGAAAAGAGACATACTGATTGCAAAGCATTAGCACTTAAAAAAAGCCTGGAGAGATATAAGTCATAATCATCTTACGCTGCAAATCTCTAAACTCTTAAATATATATTTTTCAAAGCGGAAAAACAACAACAAAAAGGAATGCACCTTGTGAAGTAAATGGACTTTCTGACTCTTTTCCACAAATATTTTTGAGAAAGCTTATAGTGTTCCAGCTCTATGCCAGGAAAAAGGAAAACTGAACAAGAGCAAACTCTGCTATGACTCTCAAGGGCTTCCTAGATATCAATTGTTATTAATACTGACAAAGCAAAGCCAAAGAATAATTACCAGAATCATTGTCTTTTATTTATTCTGGATTCTCGTTAGCCCTGCAAAATCTACAGTCACTCCCTCGGTCTCCTTCAGCTCCTTTTTTTTTTGCCCCTGCTTCAGGCCTGCATTCCTGGTTTTAGGGCTGAAAACAAAATCTTCTCAGGGGATCACTGTATAAGGCCACAAAGATGCCCCATTAGGAGGAGAAGAAAAATACTTCCATCAGGTGACTTTAAACATTGGACTCATCATCAGCTCCCTGCACCACAAGCTCTTCAGAGGTTAACATTCTTACAAATCCTATGAGTTTTATCTGTGTTACATACGTGGCACAGTTACACTGCATTTCATTTTTGGCATGCTAAGAGCATTAATTCTTAAAATGTAAAATAAAACACAACTTTTGGAATTCTTTTTTTGGCATTTTTTGCCTTTAAAAAACAAACAAACCACTAGAAACCTCCAAAATGGAAGTCTCTCAGGCTTGTGTTTCTCCAGGACCCTGCAAACTCCCAGTCATGTCAGAGCCAGGCTCAGGCATGTGAGGGGCTGCGGCAGGTTCTCACACACCTGTCAGGGCAGAGCCTGCCCCCAAAGCAAAGCAGGCGCTCCACGCGTCAGGCCCCTCAGGGCCCACCGGTACTGGTCCTGCTTCTTGTTACACGACCTACATACCCTCAGCAGAAACCTGGAGCTTTTCTGCACCTGCCTAGTGTTTGGCAATGTGGGAACCTGGCAACTGACAGCTCCCTGGAGGGAAGCCAGGCAGGTGGAACACACCCATCTCGTGCCGCAGGCTCATCCGCCAGGCTCAGAGCCAGATCCCAGCTGCCAGTGCACTGCTAGGTTTTCCAAGGCCCGATTTGGTCACCGTGCTAATTCTCTTCAGAAATTCTTTTTGTTAATAACTCTTAAATCATAAAATAAATGGCACCTGAAAGTTATTTGTCTGGTCCAAAACAGAGTAGAGAAACACAGCCTATTTGATTTCTTACATTGTATTTTGCTTGCTTTCAAAAAGTGAAGATAAAAATACTGATGCAAAATAAATTTAGACTTAAAGATCTGGGAGGGGGTGGGGAGGAATGTAGACCTCTGTTCAATCACATGAATGTGATCTCACACAAACCCATACAAATTTGAGGCTTATAATGATCTGAATAATTCAAGAAAAAAATGACTATTTTCTAGAATCTGTTTCTATGTTCACTTGTAATTAGATTGAAAACACACACCCATTTAGCTGTGCAAGAAAACAGACTTTAGATCATCTCATTTTAAAATTTATTTTCTATGAGACAACATGGCACAGGGTTCAGAGTTCCTCCATTGGGCACTGAGATTTCTTTATTTGTAAAATGAAGGAGACAAGAATTTCTATTACATAGGGTTGTTGTGAGAATTAAATGAGTTGATATAAGTAAAAAATTTAACAAATTATTTTGATATATAATGATATAGGATAAATGCTCAATAAATGGTGTGTGTGTGTGTGTGTGTGTATGTGTGTGACATCCTCATATTAGCGATTCACTAAATGCTGAATTTTTTTTTACAAGAAAGAATGAAATGTGTATGGGATAATCTTTTATTATTTTTTAGGTGCACATCTTCTCAATCAGTTTTATTTTTTGTTTACTTCCTTCAAAAGTAAGGGAAAATAAAACTCAATAATAAGAAAACAAAACACAATTTTAAAAGAAAAGCCAAACATCTGAAGAGATACTGCACCAAAGAAGATACACAGATGGCAAATAAGCATATGAAAAGATGTTAACCATCATTAGCCATTAGGGAATTGCAAATGAAAACATGGAAATACCACTGCTCACCCTTTAAAACGGCTCAACTCCAAAACTGACAATACCAGTCACTGGTGAAGATTGCAAAATGGTACAGCCACTTGGAAATACAGTTTGGCAGTTTCTTACAAAGCTAAATACAGTCTTACTATACAATCTGACAATCACACTTCTAGGTATTTACCCAACTGATTTGAAAACTTATGTCCACACAAAAATCTGCATGCAAATATTTATAGTAGTTTTATTCATAATTGCCCAAACCTGCAAGTAAACAAGATATACTTCAATCAGTAAATGGATAACCAACTGTGATACATCTATATGATGGAATATTACTCAGCAATAAAAAGAAACAAACTATCAAGCCACAAAACCACATGGATACATTTTAAATGAATACTGTTAGTGAAAGAAGCCAGTGTGAAAAATCTACATACTGTATGATTTCAATTATATATGACTACACAGAGATGATAAACAGATCAGTGGATGCCAAGAGTTTGGGGTGAGGAGAAAGGTTAAATAAGTGAAGCACAAGGAGTACTTTTAGGACAGTGAAACTATTTAGTATGATACATGACACTATGTATTCGTCAAAACCCATAGAACTTTATAGCACAAAGAGTGAACCTTAATATATGTAAATTTAAAAAAAGTCATTCAGAAGATCAATGACTGGGGGAAACTCCAGAGTAGAATGCAGAAAGTGACAAGAGACCCTAATGGTATTACAAGCATGAAATAACCTCACTGAAAGGAGTGGGGAGGGGGTAAGGAGACGGTTCCGGACGAAGGAACTTTGGAAATGAGCAGAATCTATAAAAATGGAGATAAACTAAAGCTCCTCTAATTGATAAAATTGTCTCCCATAGGGGTACAAGTTAACAATTCTGAAACCACTATACACGTATAACTGGAAATGAAAAATTAAGTAAGTGAGCAGATAGTGGATGGTGGAAGGCAGGTTTCTCAATGTTGGGTGGGAAGTTACAGATAAGCAAGAAGAAGAGGTTCGAATGACTCATGTGGTAATGGATTCGAATTAGAGACACTGTATGAACTCATGCTTAGCTTACTAAAAATACAGATTGTTTCATGTAGAAATATTTATATGCATATATCCCCTTGCTGTGTCAGCTGAAAGGGCCTATAAGCAATGACATCTCAATAGCAACCAACACACCCTAGCACCCAGATCTTGGTTTCTAATACCATTCTTCAATAAAAGGAACAGGGACTCCTTTTTGGACTGGGGCAGGAAATATACAAAATATACAAGATGAGCCTGGAGCATCTTATAGTGCCAGAAAGTACTAAAAAGATAGATAATAAAACACCCCATAAATGATAGGGGTATTTCAAAGAGACACAGAGTCAGGTGAAAGACACCCCCCACCTTATCATTGGCCAAAGCTGCAACAATTTGAGCAATAAAATAATTATAACCCAATTGAATGATAACTCAGTATAAAATAAATATTCATAAGTCCATACTGACAGAAATAAATGATTGAATAAATTAATAGGGAGAATCGACAAATTTCCTATACAGAAAAATTTCAAATAATTTATAGATACTTCATGCTCAAGAACATGGAGTTCAGCTCTCCATTCCTTAAGTATGGGCTGTGCACAATGACTTCCTTGCAAAGAGTACAGTATCGAGGGGAGAAAAGAGTAACTTCACAGAGGAGGAACCTGACAAACACTATCTCAGCCAGGAGATCAAGGTGAACATCAACAATAGTAAGTCATGTTGTTAGTATATACCTTTGATATTACATGATGAAAATGACACTTTATCTCTGTGATCCTTTTCCCTAAAACCCATAACCATAGTTTAATCTCACACACAAAAAAACCATTAGACAAATCTCAGTTGACAGGCATTCTACAAATATGTGAACAATACTCATCAAAACTGTTGAGTTCCAAAAGAAACAAATGGGGCTACATCAAACTAAAAAAGTTTTGCACATGAAAGGAAACCATCAACAAAATGAAAAAACAACTTACTAAATGGGAGAAGATATTCACCAATAATATATTCAACAAGGGGTTAATATCCAAAATTTATAAAGAACTCATACAACGCAACACCAAAAACACAAACAATCCAATTAAGAAATGGGCAGAGGACCTAAAAAGACATTTCTCCAAAGAGGACATACATGTGACCAATAACATATGAAAAGATGTTCAATGTCACTGATCATCAGAGAAATGCAAATCAAAACCACAATGAGATATCACCCCACATTGATGTCATCAATAAATCAACAAACAATAAGTGCTGCTGAGAATGTGGAGAAAAGGGAACCCTCAAGCACTGTTGGTGGTATTGCAAATTGGTGCAGCCACTATGGGAAACAATATGGAGTTTCCCCAAAACATTAAAAATAGAATTACTGTATGACCCAGCAATTCCACTCCTGGGTATTTATCCAAAGAGATCCAAAACACTAATTTGAAAAATACACGCACCCCTATGTTCACTGGAGCACTATTTATAATAGCCAAGATATGGAAACAACCAAAATGCCCATCAATAGAGGATAGGATAAAGAAGTGGTACATATATACAATGGAATATTACTCAGCCACGAAAAAGAATGAAACCTTATATTTTGCAACAGCAAGGATGGGCTTAGAGGGTATTATGCTAAGTGAAATAAGTCAGACTGAGAAAGACTAATACCGTATGATCTCACTTATATGTGGAATCTAAAGAACAGAATAAACGAACAGAGACAGACACATGCAGAGAACAGGCTGATAGTTACAAGGCGAGAAGGGGGTTGGGAGCCTGAGTGAGAAGGGCGAGGGGATTAAGAAGTGCAAATTGGTTGTTACAAATGAGTCATGGGAATGTAAAGTACAGTATGGGGAATATACAATAGCTAATAATATGTAAGAATTACGCAGAGTGCCTGGTGGTACTAGACTTATCAGGGAGATCATGTCATAAATTATATAAATGTCTAACCACTATGCTGCACAACTGAAACTAATATAAAGTAATATTGAGTGTCAACAATAATTTTTTAAAAATAGTCACAAGGATATATAGTACAGCATAAGGAATATAGTTAATAATATTCTCATTGTTATATACAGAGTCAGATGGATAATAGATGGGTGTTATTACTTTGTGAGGTGTATAATTGTCTATTCACTAGGTTGTTTTGTTGTTTTGTACACCTGAATCTAATAATAAAAAATTAGATAATATAAACTGACAAATAAATATACTATATAAAAAATGAAAGAAAAAAAACTGTCGAGTTCACCAAAAATAAGAAAAGTCTTAGAAGCTATCACAGCCAAGACGAGCCTAAGCAGATAGGACTAAATATAATGTGGTATCTTAGATGAGTTCTAAGAACAGAAAAAGATTATTAGGTAAAAACTGAGGAAATGTGAATGAAGTATGGACTTCAGTAAATAATAATAATATATCAATATTGATTCATTAATTGTTACCCATGTACCACACTAATGTATGATGTTAATAATGCAGGAAATTGTGTATGAGAAATACAGTATCTTTCTGTAGTAGCTTTAAAATTTTTCTGTAACTCTAAAACAGTTTAAAATACAATTTTTATTTTAAAAATAAGAAAAAATATTTACTGATCTTTGGCACATTTCCCATGCAATGACAAATTATTAATTATTTGAAACTTTAATAATATTTAATATCTCATGCCCGGTCAGATCCTTTTATCTCATGTTTAACATTTTCAAAATTAATATTCTTAGTATTTAGTTTTCTCAGTTAATGATTTCTCTTGCAAGGGTGACTATAAGATGTAGGGCTTAGGGCATGAACTGCATAAGTCTGAAAAACTGGCTTCAAATCGGGTTACTCTATGTCCTTGAAAAACCTCCTACCCCCAGGGGAAAATAAGTCATGTACAAAGCAATAGTCAATGAATATTTTTTAAAATAAATCTCAACAAAACAAAACTATAATACTAAATCTCTCAATCCCAAGAAAGCTCACAAGAAAAATAAAATCTTCATATTCTCTTGCCAACTCAAGACCATCAAACTGGGATGCAACTATTCAATAACTGATGGCTATTGTAAGATGGAATTTGTCAACCATGCCAAAGTTGCAAGGTAATATTAACTACTCACTATGAGAGTTATATGACTTAAAAATAAAAGTGAATTTGGCCACAGAGTGGTGACAAATTTCAAGGATTGAGGGAAACTCCAGGACAGAATTCAGAATGTGACAAGAGAATCAAATAGTATTACAAATATGAAAGAACCTCACTAAAAGGAGTGGGAAGGCTCTGGATGAAGTAGCTTTGGAAATGAGTAGAATCTGTAAAACTAAAGATAGAAGTACTCTCCTAGTTGATCAAGTTGTATCCCATAGGGGTACAGGTTAACAATTCTGAAACCACTATACATGTATAAATGGAAATTGGATTATAAAAAAAAAATTCTATTCTGGAAAAATATTGCATTAAAATAAATTCAACTTTAAGGTTCTATTGTTTATTTTCTCTAGGGAAATAATGAACTTAAATAATTATATTCCATCTCTTTATTCATTTTTCTCTCATTTTTCTATATTTAGCATTACTGACTTTCAGCTTTAAATGTTACATAAGATTGCTCTGAACTAACAAAGAGTTCTCATATTTCACTCAGAAAAAGTATTTTGGAAATAGTTGAAGTTGTCCAGCCATAGTTTTTACATCTCTATTGAAAAATATATAGTTACACATCTTTAAAAAGAAAATATTTTTCTTTGTGGAACAAGTGATATTTGAAGACATTGAGGTATAAAACATGCATTTTTTTCCTCACTTGATTGTTCCTGTTTTGTTTTTCAATATGAGTCAAACCCACTGTGTATCCGGGATAAACTAAACACAGGAAACTAATTAGTACTAAGTCCCTAATGTGCTAAGCCTTTTACGTGTTTCCCCCCATTTAATTTACTCAATATCTTTATGAGATAATTATTATTATACCATTTTTACTCTTGAGGAAAATTGACACAAAATAATCTTGAACTACTTATCTATATAGCCTTATATCTAGTACCTGTGGTTTTGAATTAGATCTAACTGATCCCAAAATCACTCTGTTTCACTACATTGATGTGGGGTAAAATGTCATCCAGTGAACTAGAATCATTGCAAATAGAAAACTGTAGAATTAATTTTCTTTATATATTTAATAAGAGACTTTAAACTGAGAAAAAATTTAAGTGTTTACTGTTAACACCAGTAAAATAACTTGAACTTGAAATTTCAACTGGCTTCTTTATATCACACAGATTCCTGGCATTTAGCAAAGGAGACTCTGTGGTTGTTCCCTTGAGCCCCAAGAGGTCCATGCTGCAGAGCAAGAGGCAAGAAAAAAGAGAATTAGGGAGAAATACCCTCTTCTTACCCTTCCCACACTGAGAAGAAGCCCAGTTGTTGGGGCACCTCCCATCCAAACATTCCGGCCAGAGTTCAAACCAATGCCTATGGCTGTGGTTGGCAGCAAGGATAAAGGTGACATTATGGGTTTGGAGAGTAATGGAACTTTACTTGCACTGAACATGGAGTTCCACGTGGTTATCTGTAAATAAGGGCACATACTGGGTTTTGTTTTGTAACATTGTACAAATATTTAAAATTATAGTTTTTTAAAATAAGACAAATTTTAAATTCTTGTTGGTTTCTTTGAAATGGTTGGGACTATGCTGCATGTTTCACAACTACATAATGAACAGAGTTTTGTACACAAATAAATGTGTATTTTCAGATGCCTGTTGGCCATATGTGCGCCTACTCAACTAGAAAGTGCTGGTCATTACAAGAACTATCCTTTCAGGATATTTTTGTATCTGCAAACTGTCCTCTTGACATTCATCCTTAGGTTTTATAAAACTATCTTCTATTTTTTTCCACAAAATCCTACATTGATAACATTTGCATATCAATACTTAATTATTTAAATACTTTCATGTACTATACTTAAAAACAAATTGTAGTTTCATAAAATGCTTTTTTTTTAAAAAAAGATTTTTATTGGGTAATTGGGGGGATGGGAACAGTGCTGGGGAATTGGGGGAAGGGGAACAGACAAGTTGCTGTCGTTTTGTTCTTCAGTCTAGTTGTGGAGGACGCTGCTTCACTGGCCCAAGTTGGCACCATCATTGCGCTCTTCCCTGGCGAGGCAGATCAGTCGCCGGCTTCTGGACGGCCGCTCACTGCGGCTGTTGGCCGCTCACGCTGGCTGCTGGCTACATACAGTAGCCCATGGCAACCCACTGCCACAGGGACTGCAGCCTACGCCGTTGCCAGCGACTCACGGCAGCCCAGCTCCAGGTTGAACTGTTGTTCAGCATCTTAGCTGTAGAGGGCAGTATCACTGGCCCTCATATGTGGGATCCGAACTGGCGCCCTCAGGCATCCCAAGCGAGTTCTTAACCATCGCGCCACTCGGCCGGCCCCATAAAATGCTTTTGACTTTTGATAAAATAAAAAATTTACAGATAAAAAATGAGAATATGAAAAACATGGGTGTGGGTTATTCATATTACAATTTACTTCCAGTCATTAAAAACCTTTGGTGCTGTCATAGATTTTTAAATGTTTTTAATACATAGTAAAGTTTAAGTAAGTGTAAATAAATTAATATATTTAAAATAAATGAATTAATGAATCTGACAAGTAATATCTTTTAAGTTTTCATATATTTAATTATCTATCTGAGGAATGATGCTTATGGAGGAGTATAAATTAATTATTTCTGACTTCACCATTCCTAGTTCCCATGCCATCTCTATCCCTGCTACTACTTGAACTACTGATATTTATGGGAATATGTCACATTCCTCAGGTGTATGGGATTAAGAGAAAAGGTTGATACCTACTGTTTAAATTCTTTTTTTCTACTGTTTAAATTTTTAAAATTCCATTTTGATTACTGAGTTATCACAAGTAACTGGGTCCTTTTCATTTCTTCTTTTCCTTTTCACTGTAAAATAATTTTCCAGAAAAGATTGCATCCATATTAATTTAGCAAAGTAGTACTTGAAACACATTATTCTACTAATTAGTCTAAGAGAATGAGATTTTATCAGAAAAGAATACCCAAATACATACATTTCAAAAATAAACAATGGTAATTCTAATAATGAGTCCATGCTTCTAAGTGTGCCTCATTTCTATGCACTATATTATAAGGAGACTCACATAGGTCTGCAGTTCATGTATTCAGGCACCTCAGAGTGGGGATATCTATCACTGGGTAAATTAAGCTATATTGTCTAATAGCAGAGAATGATCTAGAATTGCATCAACTTTAACCTACATGGCAATGAAGTCTAAATATTTTTGGAATCTTCATTATTTTTTGTCTCTAGTTTAGTTTCAAGAAATAAATCTTGCTAATTATCACCAAGTGTTCACCCTCATTATTAAATCAGGAGAGTTCAGGCAATGCAATTCTCCTCTGTATGTGTCTCATAGTCCACATGAAGTTATATAGTCAGCTAGTCAGTAAGAATGAGAACTTTTTCTCCTCCCCAGTGTCTAGTCCTTTGATCTGACAAGTGTGTAAAAGTTAAATTATAGGCATTAAATTAGAAGTTAATATTAACTTTCAATCTTATTTCTGTATAATTTTCTGACCAAATAAAAGAGGAAGTCAATGCATTATATTTATATACAGCACCTTTTGTCATATAATTAAATTTAACTCATATCAGTGAATATTTATCAGATGTCCACCATGTGTCAGGACCCTTCCCACAGAAATTCAGAGGGTGATTTGGCCAAGGCCTCAGATAATGCACAGTCCCAGAGATATGTTGACAAGACTAAAAGAAGACAGTCCTCAAACAACATTAAACTTGTGTCTAGTTACGAGACCTCATCAAGTGAAGTGTACTTTGACTTAGATGTTTTAGAAATCCTGCAATTATCCTTGTCCATGGTGTAAGAAGGTGTAAACTCCAACCGAATTAAAGAATTAAATATAAGACCCAAAACCATAAAACTTCTAGAAGAAAACATAGTCAGTACTCCCTGACATTGCTCTTAATAATATTTTTATTCATATATCTCCTTGGGCAAGGGAAACAGAAGAAAAAATAAACAAATTGACTACATCTAACTATTGTAAAACGCTTTTGCACAGCAAAGGAAACCATGAACAAAATGAAAAGACAGCCTACTGAGTGAGAGAAGATATTTGTCAATGATACATCTGACATGGGGTTAATATTCAAGAACTCATAAAACTCAACACCAAAAATACAAATAATCCAATTAAAAAATGGGCAGAGGACCTAAATAGACATTTTTCCAAAGAAGACATACAGATGGCCAATAGACATATAAAAAAATGCTCAACATCACTAATCATCAGAGAAATTAAAATTAAAATCACAATGAATATCACCTCACATCTGTCAGAATGGTCACCATCAATAAATCAACAAATGACTAGTGCTGATGAGAACATGGAGAAAAGGGGACCTTCGTGCACTGTTGGTGGGATTGCAAATGGGTGCAGCCACTATGGAAGAGAGTATGGAGGGTCCTCAAAAGATTGAAAATAGAATTACCGTACAACCCAGCAATTCCACTCCTAGGTATTTATCCAAAGAAATCCAGAAGACTAATTTGAAAAAAATATATGCATCCCTATGTTCATTGCAGCATTATTTACAATAACCAAGATATGGAAACAACCTAAGTGTCCATCAATAGATGACTGGATAAAGAAGAAGTGGTACATATATACAATGGAATATTACTCGACCATAAAAAAGAATGAAATCTTATTATTTGTGAAAACATGGATGGACCTAGAGGGTGTTATGCTCAGTTAAATAAGTCAGACAGAGAAAGGCAAATACCATATGATTTCACTTATATGTGGAATCTAAAGAACAAAATAAATGAACAAACAATACAGAAACAGACTCATAGATACAGAGAACAAGCTTACAGTTGCCAGCCTGGGTGCGGGGGGGGGGTGCGGGAAGGGACAGGAGGATGGGTTAAAAGGTGAAGGGATTAAGAAGTACAAATTGTTAGTTACAAAACAATTATGGGGATGTACAGTACAGCATAGAGAACATAGTCAATAATACGGTAATAACTATGTATAGTGCCAGGTGGGTACTAGACTAATTGGAGGGATCAATTCATAAATTATATAAATGTTTAACCACTATGTTGTACACCTGAAACTAATATAAAATAATATTGAATGTCAACTGTAATTGAATTTTTTTTTAATTTTAAAAAGAAATCCTACGATTATCTTACAAACAGCACAACTACTTTGGGGATTATTATGGGCATGTATGTGTTTTAATCACTTTCATTTGTCTAATGTAACATACCACAATTTTGTAACATTGCCATTTTTCAGTTTTTAGTATATTAAGGACCATGAAAAATGCAGTGGTCCTGGCCCCTCCGAATATCTGACATGCTCTGCCAGCTGTAAGGCACCATGCTGCTCTCTGAGGCAAGACACAGTCCCTGCCCTCAATGAGCTACTGTCAGCAGGAAAACAAGAAACAAATACAGAAATATCTATTATGGCTAATAGAATAAGGTGAGGGCCACTCTAGGAATGCAAAACGCCATGAGATTCAATGGCACCAAAGGTCATTTTGAGTTAAGAGTGAGAGCATCTTCAAGAGGAGGTGTCATTGAAGATGGATCCTGAAAGACAAGGCCCATCGACAGTCCGAGGTGAGTGAGGAAACCATGAGCAGAGGGGGCCGTATTTAGAAAGAGCACTATCTGGCTGTGGTGTGAAAAGCAGAGGAGGACGTCAACATGGAAAATCAGGTTGGCACCATAGAGTTCAGAGGCACGAACAGCAGGGCAAGCAGTCCCTCTCCTACCATTGTTGGCAAAACAAAGTGAGTATGGAGTTTTGAACAAGGAAGTAACATCGCTGCACTGCATTTTAAGAAGATAAAACTGTAATAAATATGCACAGTGGCCTAGTGGACAGGAAAAGGCTGGGTGGGAGAGCAGTGAGGAGGCTGTCACGCAACCCTAATGCTGAAGGCTCATCACTCTGCCTGAGCAGCACCGTTTCCTTTTTCCTCAGTCCTGAAGCCCTTTCCTGGTACTCTTCCTTAATCTGTTTCCCAAGCTGTAAGCTTACCTTCCTTCAGGGAGTCATCAGAAGTTCTCTTTTGTTCAGTCTTTTGAAATGCTCCTTATTAAGTCCAGGGGGATTCCTCATCAAAAGTAAAAGTTTTCTTCCTCATCCAGTTTGGTATCTTTAAAAGAACTAGATCTTATCCTATCACATACTCATTACACATCGTCAGGAAATTCAATATTAATTCACAATACCAGGAAGCACTTAGTCTAAGACAACTAAGTGACAAACATCAGTGCTCCCACTTGCTCAATAAATTTATTGTTAAGAGTTGCTCAAGTCAAGGTTTTCCTTTCCATTGAATAGATGAAGACTAGAATTAGTACTTTCGAGAATGAGATTATTTTTCTAGTTTTTCCTTTTATTGAAAAATCACTGTATTTTTCCACTGTATGTGATTCCCCAGGCTAGTTCAATAAATGGATTAAATTGAAGATAAGTATATGACTTTGTAATAATAGTTAACACTTATAAAGCACTCACTATGTGCCAGTAGTGTTCTAAGCACTGTATATAACTTTGCTGGGCAGTTGAAAAAAAAAAAAAGAATTCTTCAGATGAGTGCAAGAAGGAAAGAAGGAATTGCTAACACTTGGAATCAGCACTACGGAGAGTTATCATCCCAGCGATAGAAGCTACTCAGTTTCTCCTGGGCCCTCTGCTTCCAGAACAATGGCGGTATTCAAGTGAAGGAGGCAAACATGCAAGCTGCCCATCAACTTTTCACTTGGCGAAGGTTACATGAAAGCTGTCCTTAACTGTTGAATTACATAGTTTATCGTACATCTACTGATTTGAAAAAGATGTTTTGTTATTGAGTAAACAAATTTCAAGTTGCAAGAGAAAACGTCTACTATACCTAACTAAAACTGTGTTTAAACATTCCTGTGGAATATACTACAGCAAAAATGAAAAAAAATCTCCATTGAAGTGCACTTGGGTTTCCTTCAATTGTGTTTTAAAGACCTGATACTTACTAATAAAACTGCAAACTATATTTAACAACTCCGCATATTGAAGTAATGACCAAATGTCTGCATTAAGATATACATGGAAAATATATACATAAACATATTCATAACTGAAATGGAAAACCAATATAAAAGGAGTCTAATTAATCAGCATTACCCCAAATAAGAGGGAACATTGTAGACATATCGCTTCAAAATATACATAATATTCATATTTTTCAATATATTACTGATTTATAAACTTAATTAAAAATTCAAAGTACTAATTTCATTTGAAATGCATTAATTAAGCTAAATATATCCATAAAAATTAAAATTTATACTTAGATAAATTATTTTCAAAATAGAATAATTAAAGAAAAAAACAAAATAACCTGCTCTGTAAACATCTCAGAGAAGTCTTTAAATAGTTTGAATCAAGACCAGAAAGAGATGCCTCTATTTTCTTCTCTCTTCCTTACCTGCCCTCTGCTGGCAGAAAAGAGAAAAATGAAAAGTAAGGAAGCTTTGCACACAACAGACTGAAAAAATACTATATAAGAAATGTTTAGTGTTATAAAATTTCCATAGACCAGATTAATTTGCATCATATTATTCTGCCACTCATTTCTGAGTTAAGATTGGAGTAAAAAAATACTGTTGGAACTTGGAAATATTTCACTTTAACACAGTTCAAGTAAATAACCATGTTAAAATAAGAATACAAACATCTAAAAATGTCAGAATGGGAGATACTTTTTGTCATTTCTATCCTTACAGCCTTACAGACAAATCAAACATGGGCTGGGTGAGCGTTTCATTAGCAATATCCCTAATTGATTAAATGACCATGTCCAAAAGGGCCTGATTACTGGATCACTGTGGGCCAGAGTAGAGGCTGATAAGCATGGTCTGCAGGGGTTTCTCTCTAGTCCTCCTAGTAACATTCCCTTCAGTGCTGAGAATGAAGAATAGTGAGTCCCAATCCATAAAGATCTCAACAGAATGAACACTGAACAATTCTACCGGGATAAAATAATACAGGAATTACTACATTGGTC
>NW_017731580.1:2660465-2663367 GCF_001890085.2 Hipposideros armiger | reverse complement strand
AAAAAAAAATAAAATGAGCCATGTATTTTTAAGTGACTGATATTGAATACTGTTACTTGCAGCTAAAGGTATTTCTATACAGAGTTAATGCATGTAAAATGCTTGGTATAGTTATTAGCCATGGTAATTGCTCATTAAATTTTATCTCTAAGTATTATTTTCTGGTTGATCATGTGTTGTATATCATCAACTTGATATTCATTAATCTGTGATATGTATTTGTCTGGTTTATGTATCTTGTCTTATAATTCCAATGTATTATGGTTGTAATATTATTTAAAATTCATTGTATTTTAAAAACACAATAAATCTGATAATTTCTTGTAGAAATTAATCTGACTAAAAGCCCATTTTTTGCTATTTATTTTAAATCAAGAGTCAATTATATCTGTTGAGCTCTTCTTAGTGTTCAATATGTTACTTATTTAAAAGTGCTCTTTAGTCAAGTAAGTTTTGGAAACGATGCTCTGGAATTTCACCGTGAGCTTCCTTTAAATCTATTTTTTTTAACTTCTACTTTTTGCAATGTTTTGAACATAAAAATTTTCATACTTTTATGAGCTTTTATTGTTCCCAGGAGCCTATAATTGTAATGTTTTGTTGGCAGTAAGGGTTAACATACTTTTAAGGCACTCTTTTCCTCCATGCCTATCTGTGGTGCAGTAGCTTTATGAGTATACATTAGAAACCTAGAAAGAAAAAATAAAATAAAATTACATGGGCAAGAACAACAAAAAAATCTAGAAAGGCTTCCTTTACAAGTGAAGTAAATAACTGAGTAAATTTCCTAGTTAATGCAAATAAGAAACATAAAATCGAAGAAAATTATTCCAGAAAACTAATCATTCAGTTGTGAACCTATAACTAATTCTCTACTTAACATCCCAGTTCAGATTGATTAACACTCTACATGATGAAGTGTAAACTGATACTCTTGACTTCAATAACCACACACACCTACACACACACACACACACACACACACACACACACACACACACACACACACCTGNCATATTTTCAAACTTTCTCAATACAGATTTAATTTGGTGTGTACAACATAAGTTTCAATATTTAGGATTCCTATTGTGCTTATTATGAAAATTCAAACTTATTAATCACACAATATGACAGCCATACATTTTAATTTTAGGTAATTGGAATTTTTAGACCCATTTATGGCCATACAGAAAAGAGCACAATTAATATGTATACAGCTTGATGACTTTTTACAAAGTGAATACCCAAGTGATTACCCCCCAATCAAGAAATAGAGTACACTAGCCAAACAGAAGCCTCCCTTTTGTCACCTCTCAATCTTACCTTCTCCCCAAAGAACCTATTCTGATTTCTACCACCATAGATTTGTGTGCTTGCTTTTGAATTTCACATAAGTGGAACTCTACAGTATTTTCTCTTTAGCATCTGGCTCCTTTTGCTCAAATTTTGTTTGTGGGATTTATCCAAATTACTGTACATAAAAGCAGTCCACTCACTTTCATTGCTATATAGTATCCCATTGTATGCATATTCTTGATACATTTATCCATTCTATTCTCAATGAACATTTGTATTTTGCAGTTCTTTTAAGAATATCTAAAAATGAAAAACCTGGGTCACGGATTTTGCATATGTTCATAAAGCATTTGTTATGTGAGACTGTGAACTCAGAGATTTAATATAAGTGCTTGATCTATAAATATTTTAAATATTTATATATAAAATTTAAATATAAATTAACATCAATACTTCTTCCTGAAAGAGCCAACTACCAAATTTTTCTTTTTAAATAAGTAACTGTCCCGACTCATAGTCATTGGTTTCTAAGATAGTTGCTAAATAAAACAAAACATTTTCTCCAACTCTATGGTGTATCTTAAGAAACAGTTTCTGGTGTGTATGTGTGTGTGTGTGTGTGTGTGTGTGTGTGTGTGTGTGTGTTGAGGTATGTGTGGGGATGGTAGGGCACCACCAGGAGAAGGAAAACTTTGTCAAAGGTGTTTTTCTAATGTTAATAAGTTACATGTACTTGTTCTTCTTTTTCAAACAGCTATTTATCATTTCATTGAACACATCGTGATGGGGTGGCATGATTTCCCATTACGTAAATTATACTGTTCATCCCCAAATAGATTGTTTGCTTAAACATTCAACAATTACACCATTCATTAGAAATTTTACCAGCTTCCCTGACCTTGAAGTAAAAGCAAGCAATCTATAATCAAAAAGGACCTCCCGTGGAATGCTTTGTGTGGATTGATTACACAGAAGTTATTTGTAATGATTAAGATGTACATTTTAGTCAGCCAATGGTAGTACAATCATGTGTGCTTGGGAAAATGAAGTCCTTCATGAGAACCACCTAGCCAAATTATTTTGTTGCTTACTCTTCTTTAGTATTTACAATTCCTAGTCAGACATTGATTCTTATTACTATATATGCATTCTAAAATCCTGGATGCACATGCAATCTGCTTTACAAAAACTATATTACCTCTAGTTCTTAACAGGCACCTGAAAAGCTAGAGGCAAAACTCCCCTAATACTCTGAAATAGAGAAAATATATGCTCCTCTATGATAATAGTTTTCTGTTTTCCAAAACTATTCCAGTTTTGGTTTTAGTGATATAATTTTCATTAATAAAAACAACAACAACAAAAAGCTAAATATTTATCTTAATTCTACTCAGAGGAATACATTGTTAAATTTCCACTGGATATCGCTGGGCTAGTAGTTCACATGGCTGATTACAAAAATTTATTATGTTCAGCTTTAAAATACTCTCAGTGTAAAGAACATAGTAGAAGAGCAACTGAGCCTGATCACAAGATGCATTCATCACGGGGATTCAGTCTACTGTCCGATCCATTGACCTGAGCAATTATAGAAACTTCTGGAGAG
>NW_017731580.1:2657185-2660205 GCF_001890085.2 Hipposideros armiger | reverse complement strand
AATGTGATAACATTACATTTAAAACAGGTTCCCCACAAAATAACAGCATCATCATGTGTGATGGTAAAATGAACTGTGTTAGCTAATCATCACTAAATGTCTGACTCAAAACGTAAACTCAAAACGTAAACGTATGTTAAAACATAAAAACCATCCAGGAACTAGGGGCTGTCTAAACTTGAGTAATATTTATTTCTCAAACCCACCTGGTTTCTCGCCCTCATTGTTTTTCCAAACAGAACACCAGTCATTAACAGTGATTAGGTGGTTTTCTGACACACTCCAGGAAGTTACCCTGGGGGAATTCCCAAATCTCTTCAGACAAACCAGGAATGAAGTTTGTGGTTAACCTTTAAATGAATCAAGGTTTCTCCTGAGCCTGGTTTACTAGCCAGAAGACGAAATCTGCTTTGGAAAGGAGTGCTTCAGAGACAGTGTAATAGTATGAGTGGGACACACGGGAGAAACACGTCTCCTTTTGGAGGCAAAATGCTTTTGTGGGCATCATACTTTCTGAGTTAAACCTAAACCCTGCTCTGGAGTCAGAGCCTGTAGTGAATTCTTAGCAGTTGTATTATTTTGGGTGGTTTACATAACCTTTCTGTGCTTCAGTTTCCTCAGTAAAATGGAGATAATAATTTTAGCACTTACTGCAAAGGGTTATAGTGAGGATTATGTGACTTAATGGATGTAAGATGCTTAGAAAAATGTCAGGGCACAGGGAAGCGCTACAAAAGTGTTAGGTGGTAATGACTAAGAGGTGCTGACTGTTTCCTGCCTTTGAATTTCTGCCCTGACATTGGGCAGGTGACTTGACCTTTCTGTGTCTCTATTGCCCCTTCTGTAAAATTGATATAGTATTTGCCTCAGTAGGGTTGTGTGACTATTAAATGACTTAATATAGATAAAGGCCTTGGAACAACGACTGGCATATAGGAAGTTACTATAAAATGAATTTACTCTCATTATTATTGCTATGATTATTATCTTAGGTTACAATTCAGTGAAAGATTTTTGAGACATTGATCTCTTCCAGGTCTCCTGCTTCTTTAATCACTATTTCTCAGGCCCCTTTGTTGCCTCCTTTCCTTTGCTAGCCCTCGGATCTCCTCATCCTATCCATTCCCCTTTGGCAATATCATAGCTTTAATATGTCCATTTTTACCCCTTTAGAAGATGATTTCTAAAGCTGAACAGATAACCCAGGTCTCTNCTCTAGACCTAGCCTCCCAGATCCTTCTTCTATTGTTACAAACCTCGGCTACATATTAGAATATTTAAAGAAATAAACATGATACAACATTTCATCAACCATTACGTCCTGGTATTATATTGGTTAATGCTTCTTAACCGATACCCATTTTTATAATTTCCTGATTTTTTTTCCTCTTTGTTTAAAGATTTTTGTTCTCTGATCCAACCACATTCCTTAAAGAAGAAAATAGATCCAGATAAAAATCTAGTTTTGTTGTAGTAGATTAACATCAACATTCTTGTTCTTCACATTTTTCTACAGGATATAGATAAGTGCCCTTAGACCTATCCCTGACATCTTTCTTCCACAACCTTTTTCAACCCTGGCTACATATTGAAATCACCACAGGAGCCTTGAGAAATACCAGCTCGTGGGCCCTACTCCTAGAGTTTTTCATATAATTGGTTTAGACTGGGGCTGACTAGAATCATCTCCAGAGGATTCTAATATACAGGCAGGGTTGAGGACCTAGGATGTTGTAATGGACTCTTAACTGGTGTTCCTGAGACTACTCTTTCTCTCCTGCAGCCTTTGTTCTTTACAGCCAGAATAACCTTTTAAAATGGGAAATCAAATCCTTATAACTTTCTATCATACTAAGAATAACACTTCAGAGAGGTCTTCTCTGAATCCCTATTACAAATTCCCATTTGCCTCCCATTACTCTCTATCTCCTTTACCTGGTTAATTTCTCTTTATAGAACTTATCATTACTTGATATTTAATTATATACTTATTTGTTTGTTTCTCTTACTACTGGAGTAGAAACATTCTGAGGTTAAGAATCTTATCTGTCTTCTTTACAACTTCATCTTCCATGTCTAAAAAAATATTGTAGGAGCACAGAATTTGTAGAATCAATTAATGCCATATATATATATATATATATATATATATATATATATATATATATATATATATANTTTGTTTATTTACAAAACACTATAGAAATTTTAAAAATCAATGTTGCCTATTACAATAAGAAAAAATTAATGGGGAAAAATTATTTAATTTCATTATAAGAAACAAAAAGGTTAATTCCAATAGAAAAAATGCTTTACATAAATGATATCAGTGAGCTTTCAATTTCTTTCAAGCAATAACAACAAAGTGTACAATTCATTTCCTGCATAGAATTTACAATTACTCATGCAATATGTTATAATAAATATAGTCATAAATGAGTCAAAATTTCAAGTAACCAATGGGACTAGCTTTCATAAAATCTGATACCTCAGAGGCCATTGTTAAGGAAAAAAATTAAGATCTATTTAAATGCTCGACTTTAAAGTTTTAAGCCCTTTCTATGTAGGAAAACATACTATAACACTGGTTTAGATTCTTTTAGAAACTTAACTGAAAAGTATCCTAAAGAAAAAAAAGCATTGATTCTTGCAGGTGCCTAATGAAGTAAGAATGGCCTGGCTCAATGTAAATCTGACGTTAGGTCTCAGATCTCTTTGATAAAACCTTGACCTATTATTCCCAATTATCAAATGCAAAATATCATACCTACCTCTGTCTATTTCTCACAGGATTTATGAAGAAATTGCAGGTATGAAAATATGCATGAAATTACTTAGAATTCTTCGAATGAGTATCTTTACAAATTTGAGTTAACAATTATTTAGTATTGGTTAAATAAGAAAATACAAGAGGAATAGCAAATATTTATTTGATTTTTAGGTAATACTTGTCTATTATAATAAACAGTTTGTCATCCATGATAAATTTAGGAAGTTCTATGAATGATCACTCACACTAG
>NW_017731580.1:2650212-2651150 GCF_001890085.2 Hipposideros armiger | reverse complement strand
AAAAAAAAAAAATCTTTGGGTATATCCCAAAGTTTAAAAAATCAATTATGTATGGATAACTCCCATATTTATCTCTCCAAGACCAGCCTTTCTCCTGAGCTCCATACTTGAACCTCCAACTAACTAGTTACTTGGCAGCCACACTTCAGTGTTTTGTTTTGAATATGTTAATTTTGAGATGCTCATTTTATCTTCAAGCTTACCCTCTAGTCTTCCTTCATCTTAGTAAATGGCACCACTACTTAGCCAGACGCTCAAACCAAAAACTTCCTCTTCAAAAGAGTTTGAGTGTTTTAAAATACTCACAGAGAGAGAGAGAGAGGAGAGAGAGAGAGAGAGAGAAACATATTTTTATCAGTTTGAAAAACATTTCAATGTTCAATTGCTCTTAAAGTAAAATCCAAACTCCTTACTTACAGCTTACAAGGTCCTCTCATCACATACCCATTCCTTCACAAAGCTCACGTCTCAGGTCTCCTTTCTGGTCCAAGCAGGGCAAAGACAAAAGCGAAGTGAAGTGTCTGTAGTGCAAAATATAAGAATTTACAGAACCCCAAGAGTGAGTGCCTCTTACATTTTGCTCCATTAGGGGCCGCACCTGCCCCACCCTAGTCCTAGGCCTGGGTCCAAGCTTTTCCCTGCCTTTGGGCCTTTGTACTAGCTATCTCCTCTGCCAGTAAAGCTCTGTTTACAGCTGGATCTTTGCTATCATTCATGACTTCACTCAGGCCTGCCTATCTTATCAAGCATAATAATAATAGTAGCCAAGATTTATTTGCCTCTTATATTGAGACTGGCCCTATTTTACTTAATCCTTGAAACAATCCTACCTGTTGGGTTCTATCATTATCTCCATTTTATAGATAAGGGAACTAATGCAGAAGGGGTTAAGTAAATTGCCCAAGGGCACACAACTACTGGTATTTAGCCTAGAAATA
>NW_017731580.1:2634305-2645433 GCF_001890085.2 Hipposideros armiger | reverse complement strand
CAGTGTTTCCAATGTTGACTTGGTTCGGGTCCTTTTGGACAGAGGTGCTAATGCAAGCTTTGATAAGGGTAAGATATTTTAAATATTTAACATATGGGAATGTTTACTTTGTGTTTTTCTTTGTTTAGGAGGCTAGTTTTGTTTAGGGGTGGTGATAGACACTTTCCATGCTCTGTTTTCATATATACATTTTAAAATAAACCTTTGTCTTTGAAAATATAATAAGGGTAAGATATTTGAGATAACGTAACTGATTACATTTACTGTGATTTCCTTGATTCCCAAGCAGCTATTTTGCAAAGTGAAAAAATTTTAAGCAGTTTTAAAAAAACCCTTCCTATAGTTATATTAGATATATAACATACAAAATCAAATTAGAAACCATAGAAAATTTGAAAAACTCTCTTTCCAAACAGGCAAATTCCATTTATATTATCTTTATACATGGTTGTGTTATTATATATCTTTAGCTTCTATGTTAGAGGATTTGGGTCATTTTTATAAAGGAAAAATGCATTGAAAGAAAACATCTAACAGCTGATAATTTTGTGGAAAATTACTCAAAAATTAGCCCTTGGAATTCAAAACTCAACTTTGAATTATATTAAAATTGTTCAAAAGGTAGTTTGTTAAATCCATATTTTTATTTGTTATTAAGTAATTTCTATTCAGTACTATTTGAGTGCTTTTGAAATATAATAGTATATGTGCAAATCCAGTTTAGTTATTATATTGAATTACTGATTACTTATTTTCAGCATGTTTCCAGTAGACAATTAAATTAATTTCATAATTCTGGTATAGGTTTTTTTTGTTGGTTTTTCTAAAGATTTTTTTATTNCTGAAGCATTTTGGTAGATTGAGGTGTACTTTTGTATTACAATATTCACTTGTTTTTCGTTATAAGGAAATATGTGACATATCTTTGCTGAAGTCACAAAAATATTCTCATTAAGTTTTTCTAAATAGCTTACTTAGAAAACATTACTAGACATTGTTATTTTGTTATTTTTTTCTTCCTGTATTTGTTTTATAAATTGCCTGTCCCTATCCTATGCCTGTTTGCTTTATCTATGTACAGCTGCTGATCTGATCTTTGTTAGCAGTTTCACATGTATGCAAACAATTACAAATACCTTAGTGTTACCTGGCATGTTCAAGACATAGCATTACTATTGCTGTTCATATACCTTGAAATGGACATGGTGCTTTTGAAAGCCCAGGATGGAGAGGAGAGAGGTAAGAAAAGCTAGTTAATGAAAGCCCTTGACACTAATCTCTCAAAACACATGCACAGAAACAAAGTCTAATAAAAACAAAACAAAAAACCTTCCAGATTCTGACTTAGCTTTGGTTAAGTTGTGTACTGACAACTAAAGCTGGAAGAAACCCACACCATTTCTTCTATTTAATTGTGGTCACATGGTCATATCAAACGTCAAGGGACTGAGGAAGTGCAATTTTACTGTGTTCACAGAAGGAGAATCAGCAGTATTGGGGGGGGGACAGCCCCAATGATTTACCACCTAAATGTATTTTCTTCATGGCCACATTAACTTTATCTCCTCTTTATTGTATGCTTAAAACAATAATAGTTAATTTTCAATTTCAACGTAAATTTGTACCAAGAAAAATTGGTATTTATCTCAAACTTTTTCATTCATTCATATATATACATGTGTGTGTGTGTGTGTATGTGTATGTGTATATATATAATTTGTTTTTTCTTTGCAATGTCTCTTAGATTCATTACAGTTTTGATATTTATAATCCCACCTTAGGGGCTACTTCTTAGCCTCCTAATNACTGAGCCACTCAGCCGGCCCCTCGATGAATTTATTTTTAAGCTGTTGACATAGTCTCTTGTTGAACAATTCTCTGCTGAGAAAAATTACCACTCAAAGTACACAGGTGAAAAGTTAGCCATACAACTTATAAATGGTGAATTTTTGTGAACGCTAGATGGTCATATACTTGCCCATTGCAAAGAAAGTTGACCTGTAAGCTTTTTTTAAAAAACTAAAATGGTTATCAGTAGTCTTGTTTCATGAAGTGAAAGTAATAGAAAAGTCTGCGAGATCATCTAAGGTAGACACTGAAGTCTCAGTTTTGACAATAAAGTAACATGGAAGCGCTTCTGCATTCTTTGGGCATAATTCAAAAGACAGGGTCCTAGTTTATATATAAAATGGAAAAAAGAAAAGGAGGGTTTTATCTGTATTAGAAGCAGGAAGATTATTCTAGATCTTATAATAGAAATGAATCATTTAAATCAAATGTACCACTTGGTTCTGTTAAAAGTGAATAGAAAAATAAAAATGAAAAGGAAACTTGAATTTCCTATACTTAGAGATCTTGCTGTATGGTACTGAGGAAATTCTGTAATAGTTAACATTTTTTAATTGTTTATAACTTATATACAGTGATATATTCAGATATTCGTTTTACAGTTGGATAAGTTTTGACAAATGCTTATATTTGTGTAACTCACACCCCAAGACTGAATATTTCTATCATCCCCTTCCGAGGGCTCTGGATCTTATTTCTACCACTATAAATTAGTTTTTGCTATTTTAAAATGTTATATAAATAGAATTATACAGTATTTTGGTGTTGTCCAATTTTTCCCACTCGGTAATTTTTTAAGATCAATCCATATTGTGTGTATCAGTAGTTTGTTACTATTATTGCTGAGTACTAGGCCATTGTATGTATATCATATAATAAATTTAAGAGACATGAAGAAGTGAGTGGCTTCACAAAAAGAGCTGGCTCAGGGGCTGGCCAGGCGGCTCAGTTGGTTAAGAGTTAGCTTAAGAGCACAAGCTCTGAGCAACAGGGCCGCTGGTTCCATTCCCACCTAGGCCAGTGACGCTGTGCCTGAGCTGAGCTGCCGCTGAGCTGCCAACAGGTGGCAGGATGGCTCAGCTGGTGAGAGCACGTGCTCCTAACAACAAGACTGCCTGTTTGATGGTGGCTATGCCCACCCACAACTAAGACTGAACTTAGCACCTTGAGCTGAGCTGCCACCCGGATGGCTCAGTAAATAGAGCATGCACTCTTAACTACAAGGCTGCCGGTTCGACTCCCGCATGGGATGGTGGCTATGCCCACACGCAACTAAGATTGAACAGAGCACCTTGAGCTTAGAGACCAGATGGCGACTGGCGCCCTCCACAACTAAGATTGAAGAACAACAACTTGGCTGGCCCCCTCCCCAATTCCCCAACACTGTTCCCCTCCCCTAATTAAAAAAAGAAAAAAAGCTGGCTCAATAAGGCATAAAATTGATTGCTCTGGGAATTGAGAGCAAAAACAGAATCATACACGAAAGGCTATAAGTTGTTAGAACATTCAGTAGGCAGAACTAAAAGCACGTTCAGGCTGTGTGCTGAGGCAGTGTGAATGCTGACAACAGCGTGCACATTTCTCTGCCTGAGCAGCTCCTGGTCTGAGGTCCAGCACCTGGCCAGCCCCTTGGCTTGTCTTGCCCAGGGGTTTTCATCTCACTCTTTTCCTGCACCCTCCCCAGATTCCTTCGTGTTGTTTTTCCTCCAGAGTTTCCATAAAACTATTAAGTTCTGCCTATCCCTTTCTCTCCCTCACCTAACCCTCTTTTGTTCTTTTGGAAATATTTTTATTGTGGTAAAAAATATATAGATAATAAAATGCTCCATTTTAACCATTATTAAGTGTAGAATTTAGTATTTTTGACTGTAAACTTTTGCCCCAGGCATCTGAGGTTTGCAGTCTTTTTGAACAATGCCAACTTTTTAAAGCTTGAGTTCCCAGTTAAGCTGGAGACAGCCCTTGTGTCAGTTCCTCAGATAGCTGTAACTATCTGCTTGTTCGTTTGACCTACTGAACTGTTTTTTGGGAAGTCACACTTGGTGTTTGTTGTTCGTTTTGCTTCAGCAAGCCATTTTTATTGTTAGAGTAATAACAAGCCTTTAAAAAGGGTATATATAACATAGTATATATATATATATATATATANTATACTCAGTCAGTATTGAACCACTAAATGTAAACCATGGCTCCCATGACCTATTTTGAATTTCCAAATTCTTACTTAAGAAGTATTGTTGTTGTTGTTTTAATCTACCCTGATCTCTACTGATGCTGTATGAGCCAAGGGAAAACGAGTTTTAGTAAACAGGGTGAGCTAAGAGAGGTCAAGTAGAAAAGGACTGAAAAGAAACCAATAGATGTGGCAGTTAGGTTATTTTCTGTGGATGGCATAAGCCAGATCAGTGAGTTACCAAATGAATGAGAAGTAAAGAATTTAAATCAGAGCATCAATCATTGTTTCTCAACCATGAGTTCAGCAAGGCAAATTTTAATCAACCAAAAAGTGTTCAACTCTGGGAAGTATTTCTCCAGAGTCCATGCTCTTAACTACCTTCCTAATGTCTTTAAGGAATAAGGAAAGGAAATTAAGAAATGAATTATAGATATAATTTGAAGATTAAGGCAGTTCATCCCTAATCTAATTTTTTGATGATGGAAGACATAAACTTACCTGCTAAAAAGCAAGAGATTTGGGAATAGGTTATAGAATTTTAAAAGTGCAGTAAATAATTTAGAATCTTTTGAATGGTAAAAGAAGTCAGTTAGATACAGTTATTGATGTGCGGGGGTTCCTTGCTTTTCTATTCTATAGATAAGCAAACAGTTTTGATAACCGCATGTTCTGCTCGTGGCTCAGAGGAACGGATCTTGAAGTGTGTGGAGCTGCTACTTTCAAGAAATGCTGATCCAAATGTTGCTTGTAGGTAAGAACCTTACTGTCTTTTCAGAAATGATGGATGCTTTTATTTGATCACCACACTTAAAAATTTGATAGCATGATTTTTAAAAAGTCATAAACAATGTACATTTACTTAGTCATATAGTTGATGAATGAATATAGGTCCTAAGATCATGGTTCCAATTGTGTTAAGATTTTTGAAGGAAGGACATATCATGAAAGTCGTCTTTCAACTTTTAATTTTTAGAACAATATCCTGAGAATTTGAAATGAAAGGGAAAGGATGACAGTAAACCGTATCATTTCCTTTGAATCAAATACTCAAAAGAATATGATTGAGCTATAATAGTAAAGCCTCTTAACATAGTGTTCTACAATAATACTTAGCCACTGAACAATTTTACACAAATACTAAGATATATATCCAAAATAATATATCAATTTTTTTCATTTTCCTAAGACTTTTCCAATTATGTTATATCATATAGTAATATATGTGCCTAGATGCCTAGAAAACAATTAGTAAATGTATCTTGCATCTGTCGAAATGTCAGTAATTTTTAAAAAATCAATCAGATTGCTTAAAATTTCTGTCATTGACTTCCTTCTCTGGCTCCATTTTCCTGTTAAATCTCTTTCTGTTTTATTCTTAAAATGAAGAGAGTGGGAAGTANCTCTCAGTAATTATTATGCACCTTATATCAATTAAAGTTAGACAGCCTGGAATTTGGCACATGTAATCTTCCAGCACCTTAGTGTTCCTACAGAAAAAAAGTGAATCCTCCCCCCAAGTTTGCATTCCTTCAGGGATCCGACCTTTATCTTTGTGGATGGAACCCTTCCTTTGATAGCCACAGCATGTAAACTGTAAATTAAAAGGTGTTAAAGTAAAGGCAGACCTATCTTAAGTGGTTTTCACTCACAGATTTTCCTTCTGTGAAACAGAAAAGCATTCTATTTTCTTTCTTAACATGAGCAAATATTTCTTAGGTTGAAGAGGAAGATTGCCACTTAAATTTTGATTTCTCTATAGAAAAGGCTTTCCATAAATGTAATAGGTTGTGTTTCCTGCCTCATCGTATCCTTGGTTTTGTATCACATCTTCTGTGCTCTTCCCCAGTCCTCGTACATTTTTTTTTCTTTTTTCTATGACCAAACCAGTTAATGCTGTTGAAGAAAATTAGGTGACTCCAAGGATTTGTACCATTAATGATTTGAGGATTTTAAGGCCAGCTGACTCTTGTCCTTTCTTAACAGTTATCATCTATCCCTTCCTGTGCCATTCTGGATAAGTGGCTTTAAAACTATCCTGCTCCCAGGCCTTATACCTCATCTGTGTGTCTCTTTATTCTAGCACACTGCTTGCCATTTATTTGTCCAAGGCAGACCTGATGGTCATTTTTTTAAAAAAGATTTTATTGGGGAACTGGGGGAGGGGAACAGCGTTGGGGAATTGGGGAAGGGGAACAGATAAGTTGCTGTCACTTTTGTTCCTTAGTCCAGCTGTGGAGGACGTCACTTCACTGGCCCATGTTGGCATTATCATTGTGCTCTTCCCGGGTGAGGCAGTTGCTCGCTGGCCATGAGTCATTCATGGCAGCTCACAGCAGCCCATGAAAGCACATGCCAGCTGCCGGCCAGCCCCACTGCAGCCTACGCCATCGTCCGAGACCCATGGCAGCCGAGCTCCAGGTCGAGCTGCCGTTCACCATCCCAGCTGCAGCGGGCACAGCGTCACTGGCCCGCATGTGGGATCCGAACCAGGGCCCTGCTGATCAGAGCTGGTGTCCCAAGCTAATTCTTAACCAACACGCCACTTGGCCGGCCCCTGATGGTCGTTTTTGACTTGTTCTTTTCTATCACTCCTCCTCCTCAAAGTANCAGAATAATAGTCTACTAAGCTTTCCCATGTTACTGTAGCCGCTAAGAGTGCTATTTGCTTATAAGCGTTTGAGGTGGGTGACTGGTTGGTTAGCACATTTTTATACATCTCATGTGTAGTTCATTGTTTTCATGTATGAAAGTGTTGATTTCACTGTGAGCTGCTTGACTACCCGGGTAATATACATTTTTAAAAAAATTTCTTAATTCTTTCATGGGATATATCAAGTTCTTATTGAATTTAATAGATTTGAACTAGAATGATCATTTGTCTATTTTATTTGCAAAACTAAACAGAAACAGGGACGGCCGGTTGGTTCAGGTGGTTAGAGCACAGGGCGCAGTGCTTATAACACCACAGTTGCTGGTTTGATTGCCATCAGGCCACTGAGGTGTGCCCTCCACAACTAGATTGAAATAACTACTTGACTTGGAGCTAATGGGTCCTGGAGAAAACACACTGTTCCCCAATTAAAAAAAACAACAACACACAAAAAAACTTAAACTGAAACATTTAACTTGTGAAGTAATTAATATGTTAATCCATGTATACCACAGAAACTGTGAAGCATGATTTAGAACCTGAAGAGCTGGGTCCAAATACTATTCAACAACTTGTTCAAGCTAATACAACTATTGAGTCCTTTTGTAATCTTAGAGGATCAGTTTCTTTAGTGATTGATAGATCACTAGAGCTGGGCCTAGCTCTAGCCATCAGGGTGTCTGTGAGAATTAAAACAAGATAATAAATGTGAAGACACTTAACATGCTGCCATTTCATGGTAGGTTCTTACCAAATGTTACATTTAGTTAAATTGATAATATTTTTCGCTGTCGTGTTACGAGAGCCACAATTTCTAAAATGCACATTTCTGATTGATTTATGAAACTAAACTAATAAGTATATAGTCTATGTTTCTTTAAACATTTACTATTTTAATAAAATACACAGAAATGCATGTGTATTCATTCTTAGCTGTTGTTTTTATTGAACATTAAAAATGATTAACTATTTCATAATGAAAAATATCTGGATTGCAGTTGGTCAAGAGTTAATGAGAGTTGGGGATGTTGAAAGAATGAATATGAATTACCCTTTCTAGTAGTTCAGCAAAAAAGAGAAAAGACGTACAGGATGTTGGCTAAACGGGAATATCAAGGCCATTATTGACTTCAATAGTTAGTCTTTCAACTCTGTTCTAATGCTGAAAGAATGAATTTTTGTTAAGTGAAACTGGAGATTACTAACACTTGTCAAAAAGATTACCCAGGTAGTGAATATAATTGTTTCAAATGCTTTGTAATCAGAAATTGTAAGCCATCCTCTTTTGAAGTCTCTCTTTGGAGTTTGTAATTGTAATCGGTTAGGTTTAGGTCATCTACATTTTCACACACACACACTTTTGTATTTCAAAAAAGTAATTTGAAATAAAAACCAACCATATTTTCATGTATTCTGACATATTTTTTTTCACATATTAGCATCTCTGAAATTGGTATACCTCCTAAAATTGATGGTGTCTAAGATCCAGTGAAATATAGTAGGTTTGTTACTTATTTTAATAGTTCCGTCTTAATTTATACTTTTCATATTTATGAATGTCCAGTGGTACTGGAAGTCCTGGGAGAAGTGAGCAGTGTAAAAATAACGTTTTAAGCTTTCTCTCAGAAATTTAAAGCTTTCAAAAATTGATTTTTTTTCTTACGTAAATATACTCTCTAGTTTAGCATTTTCCCACCAGAATAGGTTACTTTTTATGTATTAATGGTCTTGTGCTAAAGAATTTTAGAAGGATGATTGCTTGTACAAGTGGTATAAGATACAAAGAATTAATGCATTTCTCCACTAACCACCTTATGTACACATATAGATGGTATTTTTACTAATAAGAAACATAATGCTATAATTACATTTCCTGCATGATTTCAGATTTTTGAAATTTGTCAAGAGTTTCTTTATGGCCTAGTCTATGGTCAGTTTGTGAAAATGTTCCATGTATATAAGAAAAGAATATAATTTGCAATAGTTGGGTGTAATGGTCTGTCTGTAATAATTAAGCCACATTTATTAGTTCTGTTCATTTCTTCTAATAAATGACTACTGAGTTTTTTGCTTACTTGTTCTATCAGTTACTGTGATCAACTTTTGCTTATATGGTTTAAGGCCACCATATTGCTGATACAGTGACATTTTATTCTTAGGAAGTATGTTTATGTCTCTTTATGTTTAATGATACTTTATTGTAATATACTTGTCTGATATTAGAATGCTATATCAGCTTTCTTTCAGTTTAGTTTTTTTGTTTCTGTGGTACATCTTTTTTCATCCTTTCNTGTATAAATGTACCACAGCTTCTTAATCCAGTTGTCTACTGATGGACATTTCGGTTGTTTCCAAGTCTTGGCTATTGTAAATAGCGCTGCAGTAAACATAGAGGTGCATGTATTTTTTTTATAATTAGCACGTTGGCTTTCCCTGGATAGATACCTAAGAGTGGAATTGCTGGGTCATAAGGTAGTTCCATTTCCAGTTTTTTGAGATACATCATACTGATTTCCATAGTGGTTACACCAATCTGCAGTCCTACCAATAGTGCACCAGGGTTCCCTTTTCCCCACAACCTCGCCAGCATTTGTTGTTTGTTGATTTATTGATGATAGCCATTCTGACTGGAGTGAGATGGTTGGTATCTCATTGTGGTTTTTATTTGCATTTCTCTATTAGTGAGGTTGAGCATTTTTTCATATGTCTGCTGGCCATCTGTATGTCCTCTTTAGAGAAATGTCTCTTCATATTCTCTGGCCATTTTTTAATTGGGTTGTTTGTATTTTGGTGTTGAGTTGAATGAGTGTTTTATAAATTTTGGATATTAACCCCTTATCAGATATATCATTGACAAATATCTTCTCCCATTTAATAGGCTGCCTTTTTGTTTTATTGATGGTTTCCTTTGCTGTGAAAAAAACTTTAGTTTGATGTAATCCCATAGGTTTATTTTTTCTTTTATTTTTCTTGCCTGAGGGGATATATCAGTAAAAACATTACTCAGGGTAATGTCTGCCAATTTACTCCCTGTATTTGTTTCTAGGAGTTTTATGGTTTTGGGTCTTACATTCAGGTCTTTAATCCATTTTGAATTTGTGCTCATATATATTGCATAACAAGGTGGTCTAGTTTCATTTTTTTTGCATGTGTCAGTCCAGTTTCCCCAGCACCATATACTAAATAGACTGTCTTTACCCCAGTGTAAATTCTTGCTTCCATTGTCATAGATTAAATGACCATATATGAATGAATTTATTTCTGGGCTCTCTATTCTGTTCCATTGATCTATGTGTCTGTTTTTATGCCAGTACCATACTGTTTTGATTACTATANAAAATTCCAGTCTCTAATTAAGTTTTTTCTTTCACACTTATTTTTAATGGTGTTTCTGATAACATATGTAGATCAGTTTTTATTGTCTGTTATTTTTTTCTTTTTTTAAATTTTGCTATTTTTATTAAATGTATTGGGGTGACATTAGTTAATAAAATTACATAGGTTTCAAGTGTACAGTTCTATAATACATCATCTGTATGTTGCATTGTGTGTCTACCACCCGAAGTCACATTTCCTTCTGTCACCATATATTTGACCCTCTTTACCTTCTTTTACTCCCTCCCACCCCCTTATCCTCTGATAACCACTAAATTGTTATCTGTGTCTATGAGTGTTTGTTTGCTGCTTTCAGTTTTATGTCCCATAAATGAGTGAGATCATATGATTCTCTACTTTTTCTGTCTTAGCATAATAATCACTTAGCATGATAATCTCAAGATCCATTCAAGTTGTCACAAATGGCGATATTTCCTTTTTTCTTATGGCCAAGTAATATTCTATTGTGTGCATATACCACATCCTCTTTATCCAATCATCTATCGAAGGACACTTTGGTTCTTTCCAGTTTTGGCCACATTGAATAATGCTACAATGAACATAGGGGTACATACATCTTTATGGATAAATGTTTTCAAATTTTGGTGGTAGATATCCAGAAGAGGATTGTTGGATCATAAGGTAGTTCTATTCTTAATTTTTTGAGGAACCTCCATACTGTTTTCCATAGAGGCTGTACCAATTTACATTCCCACTAGCAGCGTATGAGGGTTCCTTTTCTCAACAGCCTCTCCAATATTTGTTATTACTTGTCTTGTTGGTAATAGCCATTATAACAGGTATGAGGTGGTATCTCATTGTGATTTTCTGGTAGCTCAGTGTCTCCATTGTTTTTTTGCCCTTGTGTTTCTGTTATTTTAATTTGGTGGTATCTATGATTTTTTTCCCTCTGTTTCTTCTTTTTTTATGTTATGTGTCTCAGTTCTGGATTTTTTTGTGTGATTACCATTAAGTTCATGTAAAAGAAAGTTTCATATATACAGTAGTTCTTTTTCTTCTGCATGCATCTTATTTTCTTCTGCATGCATCTTATCTCCATTCGCCTTTGCAAATTCAGA
>NW_017731580.1:2628987-2632320 GCF_001890085.2 Hipposideros armiger | reverse complement strand
ATTTCCACCATTGTCACTGAGATTAGCTCCAGTGTGCATCTGCCACTCAGGAGCTCTCTCTCCAGTTCTCAGGGTTTTAGGCATTTGCTTTGTAATCTGACATTAAGTGCTACAGCTTCTTCTGGGGCCCACTGCCAGCTCTGTGACAGCGGGGAAGGTAAGCTCTGGGGAGGGAAGGGGAGGTATCCAGGTTCTGTGGCTTTGTTTTTTGCTTGGCAGTGGCAGCTGCTGGAATGCAGCTGTCGCACTTCTGTATTCGGTCTCTGCCCAGGTCGAAGGGTTCAGCTGTATTATATGCTGGCCTCTCAGGCGGGAATGCTCAGGGGAATAGATTGCACCTTTGCCACCTGGTTCTTCCACTTGCCCATGACCCCCTGTGAACTCCAGGCTGTGCCCACAGTACCCATATCTACATGTTGCCCTTCCCTCCTCCTATGTTCGTCCCAATTCGCCCACCTTCAGATGTTTCAGTGCGCACATCTCTCTCACATGTTTGTGTGCTGCTCAGGGAATCCTTTGTTGGATTACAGCTGTTCAACTTGTGACTTCAAGGGAAGAGATCAAGAGGGCCCCTCACGCCTCCATGCTTGTGATGTCACTCTCTTTTCTTTTGGTCACTTGGTTTTATCTCCTGTAATGCCTAGTAATTTTCATGGGATACAGGATATTATGTATAAATATTTGTATAGATCTGTTTGCTTCTAGAAAATATTTAATTTTCTTCCAAGTGGCAGTTAGAATCTTGATCTAATAGGGGTTATAGTGGTTCAAGGCTGTGTTTTAGGATTAGTTTGTTTTCCCTATAGCTGTTCAGTGTTCTCAGCTCAAACTTGGGGTGTTTACCTGAGCTACTTTGTCTTTAGGGATTATGAAAAGGATTAAAAAAGAATCTGGAGGCTTTGGCAGAAATAAATGATAAAGATTTATTCAAGATTCTTATAATTTGCAAAATTGGAACACAGCTAGGAAAAAAACCCAGAAGTGTTCCAAAGAAGAAAGAAAAGTTAAAAGTTCTTATAATAAAAAGTGCATTCTTGAGAGTAATCAGTCCTGCCTTCTTAGCCCAAGGATTGGTCCGGGACAGTTATCAGTCAGATGTCAGACGATTGGGATGATGGATGCCAGGTAGTTTAGAGGGTGGGCGCCAGGAGGTTTGGTCACGTGTGGTGGTCTGAATAATGGATGTCAGGTGGATGTCATTTGGCCCAGATACGTGAGTGCTTCAGGGGGCAATTTATAGGGTTATCTGGAGGTCCAGATGTATATCCAGGCATTGACGCAGGACTGGAAAGTTCAAAAAAGTTTAAGTTCCCAGGCTAGTTAGAATAAGAATAGAGCTTTTCCATATGCTTCAACTTTCATAATGTTAATTTGAGCAGCTTGACTCCACTTGATATATTCCCTATCTTCACTCTTTCCTCAGGGCTGTGAATGCCAGAATTTCTCTCCTCATCTTGATGGAAACGCTGAAAGCCCTTCTTAGCTTTTCAGCCCTCTTAACAGCTGGTTTATAGTCTTCCTCCCTCCCCCCAACACATATTTTGTGTATCTTACGAATCTGCAAATTCCTTGAAGGTAAACTATTCCTTTTTTCCAGACTCTTAATTACTGGTGTTCTTGGTTGGTAACCCTGAACTCCAATTTTTGTATCTCTAGCCCCATAAGAAGGCCTAAGGTACAGGCCATAGCTTTCTGCTTTTGCGACCCAGGAATTGGCAAATGTCTTAAGGGAACAAGTGGCAGAGAATGTAGGACTCGATTCAAAAAGTGCCTTTTTTTTTCCCCAGGACCCTGGCTTCTCATGTTCTAGCTGCCTTGATTTTTCTACAGTGCCTTTACACATATTTTGTATTTTATCAGCTTTTACAGGCTTTGTGAGTAGGAGGGTTGATGTAATAAAATCACCATGGTAGCTGGAGATGGATGTCCATTCTATAGCATTTGATCATTGTCAAGGTCTCCTTTATCGAAGTTTTCATTAATCTCCCAGTTGAAAGCTGATTGTTTTAAGTAGACTAAAAAAGAGTAGATAATCCTGAACTGTTCAGTAAAAATGTGACATGAAATCAAACCAGCTATTTTATCCTTGGTACAGAGAAGTGATAAATACATCATTACAAAGGTCCATTTCTTTTTTCCCCTGTCAGATTGAGAGTTTTATTTCCACTTTTCCTTATATGCCATCTAGTGGAGGTTTTACTGAAATGAAATAACTAGAAATTGAGATGAGTAAAAGGCTGTATATCATTCAAAAATAAATTTTTAAATTTTGGTAACAATTTACATAAAACTGATCCTTTTTAACCAACTCTTGACCATTAATAATTTTGAGGAAATTAGGTAGATAAAGGAAAAAAACAGTATCACTAGTAAATTCATCTGAGTTTTGTTAAACAAAATATGGTAAGCACTAGAAGGTACAGGTAAAAGACCTAGTCCCTGCCTTAAAAATTTAGCAACATAGCTGAAGAACTTACAAAACTTCAGGCATTTACAACATAGTAAGATCAGAGATACTAGAGGATGTCTCTAGGAATAGAAATTAGGAGGATTTAACTGAGAGGAAGATAACAAATGGAAGACGCTTCCTACAGGTTTATCTTTTGAACTGAGGTTTGACGAATGGATAGAAGTCAGCCAACTGAAAATGGTAGAAAATGTTCAATGTAGGTGCATGTTCAGGTAGAGAAAGATGAGCAAGCACATTTCATTCAGGCAGTTTTAAGTCATGTAAGCGGAGTAGAAAATGAGTTAGAATTCAGCTGTGGCTGGATAATAACCTGTGTAATCTATGCTAAAAATATATGAATTTCACCCTGAACGCTATTGAACAAAATTAAGATGAATGATCATATTAGTATTTTATAAAGGTTATTCTGACAAAAGGCTGAGGATGAATTGGAGCCAAGAGGTCCAGTTAAAAGGCTATTGTTCTGACTAAAGTCATGGACTGTATATTCAGAATTGAAAACAGCAGGTAATTTTGCCTGCATTTTAAGAACATTAGTTCCATTGTACCTCAAGACGATTTTCAAAATTTATTTAAAATTCTGTCATAAATGGTTCCTGTTAACTTGTTTAAAAAATTATATATGATAGAAAGTGAAAAGTCTTCTGTTTTCCCTTTAGTCCTTACAGCAGGTTGTTAAATATTCTTGAACAACTTTTCCATGTGTTAGCATTTTTCTCTTTCTTTTGTTTTTAAATGGGATTATACACTATATACTATATTGTGATTGACTTTTTTAACTGAACAGTTTCAGGGACACTTACTGCCAGTATGTATAGATACAGTTTTCTATAATGCTGCATAATATTCCACTGCATTGATGT
>NW_017731580.1:2625424-2626502 GCF_001890085.2 Hipposideros armiger | reverse complement strand
ATATAGTATCATGTCATCTGCATATAATGACAGTTTTTCCTCCTCCTTTCCAATTTGGATGCCTTTTATTTCATTTTCTTGTTTAATTGCTGTGGCTAGAACTTCCAGAACTATGTTGAATAAAGTGGTGAAAGTGGGCAGTCTTGTCTTGTTTGCGATATTAAGGGAAAAGGTTTAGCCTTTCCCCATTGAGTACAATGTTAGCTGTGGGCTTATTATATATGGCCTTTATTATGTTGAGATGTGATCCCACTATTCCCACTTTGCTAAGAGTTTTTATCATAAATGGCTGCTGGGTTTTGTTAAATTCTTTTTCTGCATCTATTGATATGATCATAGAATTGTTATTTTTCATTTTCTTATGTGGTTTATCGCGTTAATTGATTTGCAGATATTGAACCAACCTTGCATTCCAGGAATGAATCCTGGTTGATTGTGGTGTATGATCGTTTTAATGTGTTGCTGAATCTGGTTTGCTAGTATTTTGTTGAGGATTTTTGTGTCTATGTTAATTAGGGATATTGGCCTGTAGTTTTCTTTTTTTAAATATCTTTGTCTGGTTTTGGGATCAGAGTAATAGTGGCCTCATAAAATGTGCTTGGGAGCCTTCCCTCCTCTATTTTTTGGAAAAGTTTGAGGAGAATAGGTGTTAATTCTTTTTTGAATGTTTTATAAAATTCACCTGTGAAGCCATCTGGTCCAGGACTTTTGTTTGTTGGGAGCTTGTTGGTTACAGATTCAATTTTTCATAGTAATCGGTCAGTTTAGAGTTTCTGCTTTTTCTTGATTCAGTCTTAGAAGATTGTATGCTTCTAGAAATTTATCCATTTCTTCCAGATTGTCTAATTTTTTGGCATGTAGTTGTTCGTAGTATTTTCTTAAAATTTTCTGTATTTCTGTGGTATCTGTTGTCACTTCTCTTCTTTCATTTCTGATTTTATTAATTTGGGTCCTCTGTCTCTTTTTCTTGGTAAGTCTGGCCAAGGGCTTGTCAATTTTGTTTACCTTTTTTTAAAAACAAGGTCTTGGTTTGATCAATCTTTTGTTTTTTTGTTTTTTGTTTTTTGTGGGTTTTTTT
>NW_017731580.1:2620765-2623059 GCF_001890085.2 Hipposideros armiger | reverse complement strand
TGCTAGTCACTCCTTCAAGTGTGTTCTTTATTTCAGTTATTATATTCTTTAATTCTGACTGGTTATTTTTTATGATTTCTGTGTCCTCTTTTATGTTTTCTATCTCTCTGTTGAGCTTCTCATTAAGTTCCTTAAACAGTCTTATCATCAGTGTTCTAAACGCTGTCTCTGATAGGTTGGATACCTGCGTTTCATTTAGTTCCATTTCTAGAGGTTCCTTCTGATCATTTATTTGGGATGTGTTTCTTTGTTTCCTCATCCTGGCCTTCACTCTGTGATTGCTTCAATGTATTAGGTAGATCACCTGTTCCTCTCAGTCATTGCTGCGTGTTCTCATGTAGTATGTGTACTTTGGATTGCAGAGTCTCCCTATTCTCCTGTCCCGTGTGTTCCAGAGGGGTCACTGTTGAAGCTGATAAACGTTTAATTGCTTTTGGCTTGTCCGAGGGTGGAATTGACCCTCAGGCTGATTAGCTGTAAGAATTAGCTCTGTTCACAGTGTATGAGCTGCTGTGTGGAGATTGACCCAATCAGAGGAAGGCCTGGACACTGTGAGTTCTTATAGCCTGTGGAAAATTTCTTTTGAGAGTGCCACTTGTAGGTTCAGCCAGGTAGTACTCTGGTTTGATCTGGTAGTGGCCACTGGGTTTATACGCTCTTGTGTCTTTTGGGTGGGGCTCCCACTCAGAGCCGTTTCAGCTCTGCTTCTTACTGGCCTGTGGCTACTGGGTAGGTGCCTTAAGGCTGTATGCAGTTGGCTGCTGCCCATGTTGGCATCATGTGGGGATGGTCTCTGTGTGAACTGAAGCTGGCTATCACCAGTATTGGTCCTGAGGCAGTTTAGCTAAAGGCCTAGGGTCCCCTAGGCCTGTTGTCACCTGTCAGTTGCCCATAAGGCCGAACTATTGAAAGAGGCTCTTTAGGAGCATATGTCTGCCTATTTGACCCAGTGTTGACGGTGCCCTTGGGGATGTGATACTAGCTGGGCGGGATGGAGTTCAAGTGAATTACAGGACGTGATTGGTGGTTTAAGATGCTAATGCAGATTCAGGTCTTACGCCAATACCTGGCCTGTGACCCCCTTGTATAGCATCCCAAGGGCACTACAGCCAGCCTCCACCTCACACACACAAATTCCTGAAAGGTGCCCCCGAGTGGTTGTGGTTCAAGTTTGCGGTCACTGAACACCACCAAAATGAACCCAGAACTCTGCAGCCCACCTGCTGTTGTAAAAAACCTTTTCCACAGTTTGTGGGGGTGGGGCCAGTCACCCAGGCACCCAGAGTGCCCCTGGCAATGCAGCTGTAGGTGTACAAGGTGGTGTTACAGGTGGGTAAAGGCTGTGGTCAGTGGTTCCTACAAATTCAGTGTAGTCTCAGCTCCTGGACCAGTGCTAGGCCCACGTCCACTTCATAAAACAAAGCAAGGCAACCCAACAACACCAAAAAACAAATACACCCCCACAAAAACCATAAACAATGATCAGACAGGAGAAACAAAATTATATGAAAGAGTCAAAAACAGCAGAACAAGACAGAAAAATCGAAGCCAAAGCAATAACCTGAAAAACAAACCCGAGAAACAACAACAACAAAAAGAAAACAGATGAAAGAAAAAGAAGAAAAGGGAACAAAAACATGAAAGAGAAAAAGAAAACCAAAAAAAAGGCTCTCCACCTGCTTTAATCTGCAGACCACTCGTTCAGCAATAGAGTCTCCAGGTGACTCAGCACCAGCTATGTTGGGGGGAACGGCCCAGTGCATCATGGGCCTGTATCCCTCTCAGGCTCGCAGTTGGCTGCTGTGGGCACTGGGACTGTGCTCACCACCAAAAATCCCCACAGGTTGCTGCGGGCTGTCTGCTGCTGCGAAACCCCTCTGTGGCCTGTGGAGGTGGGGGCCAGGCACCAGGGACTCAGGGTGCCCCTGGCAACACAGCTCTAGGTGAGCGGGGCAAGCCCCCAGGGCACCACGGGGTGTGGTCAGTGACCCCCATCAAGTCAGAGCAGCGTGCACTTCTACACTGGCAACCAGCCCACACAAACACTCCATGAATGCCCCGGCCAGCCAGCTCACAGCTGCTGGCCCAACACTCCCAGGAAAACTCCCAGTCTTAGCCTGTCCCAGTCCGCAGCCCACAGATCAGGCAGAGCAGCCCGACAGCCAGGCGCCACTCTGGCAACTCTGCACACGCCGTGTGGAGAGCAGGGACCCACGGCAGCTCATGTGAGCTCCCACATCTCAACCCACAGCCTGTTTGAGCAGGTGTGTGCCCGATAGGCCTCTCCCTGGCAC
>NW_017731580.1:2618468-2619915 GCF_001890085.2 Hipposideros armiger | reverse complement strand
CTAAAGTGGAGTTGCTGATGCACAGATATTTAGAGTTGTGACAGGTGTTGCCAAATCGTTTTCTGAAAAACTTGAATCACTTTATATTACCTCCAGCAGTATTTGAGAGGACCCACACAGCGATATCACTGGACATGTTTGATGTTCTAAATGTTCCAATCTGATTTGTAAATGATACTTCATTTTTTTAGTTTGCATGCTTTTCAACAATATTTAATTGATTAGTCTTCCACATTTTTGTTAGTCGTTTATATTTATTTGTCTGTAACCTTTGCCATTTTTTTATTCGGTGGTCCACAGGTTTATTACTGATTTATAATACCTTTTTGTATATTGGAGCTCTTAGCTTTTTATTGTTATATGTGTTGAAGATACTGTTTCTAGTTTATTTTTGTTTATACTGTTTTTGTTGTTTTTTAATTTTTACGTTGTGATATCTATTTATTTTAGAAAAATTGTCAGAAAGCTAACTTCCCAAAAAAGTCCTGGGCTCAGAGAGTTTTAACACGTTACTTTTTTTTAAACTTCTAAGGAATAGATTACACTAATATAATTTAAAGAATTTCAGAGCATAATAAATGATCAGCAAAATGAATGTTATCAGCAGTTTAAATAAACAATATCCAGTGCTTCAAATGGTATTCATGTTAACTATGAAAAAATGGCTCAATGTTAGGGAAATAAATTTTATAAATAGGTGAAGAGATTTTTTTAAAAGTGGGTTATTATAATAGATGCCAGAATGGTGTTTTATAAAAGCTATAATCAAATTCCAATATTCCTAACCTTAGTAAAATTTGATTAAATGAGTAGTTCTTTAATTTCATAAACATATATCTGAAACCAAAACGAGCCATGTACTTAATGGAGAAAGCTAGCAGCATTTGCGTTAATGTTAAGAACAAGACAAGGATGTTTATTATATGTTCTTTTTGTCTTAACATTGTTTTGGGATCTGTAAGGCAGTTTAGTCATGCAAGAGAAGAAAATAAGAGGTACAAATAATAATAATAAAGATAGCTAATAAAGGCAGAGCATTTACATTGAGCCTAGAACTATTCTAATTGTTAAACATTGTTATCTCATTACCACAGATGATGATAATATCACAAATGATGCCACTAATTCAGAAACTGTTAATATGATCATATAAAGTAGAAACTGGGCAATAAGAATTTAAGAAACTTGCCCAAAGTTATATACCCAATAAATGCTGAAGACTAAATTTGAACTTAAGCAGACTGACTTTACTGATACTTACAAATATACTCTAAAGTAGGAATTTACAAATCTCTAAAGTTTGATTGGAATAGAGTCATGCTCATTCATTTATGTATTATTTATGGCTACTTTTGGTACAATAGCATTGTTGAGCGGTTATGACATAGCCCTGAATGCCCCATAAAGCCTAAAATATTTACTTTATGGAAAAAACTTCACAGAAAAA
>NW_017731580.1:2606945-2617883 GCF_001890085.2 Hipposideros armiger | reverse complement strand
AAAAAGTGAGGTAGATTTTTAAAGATACTAATATATAAAATTTAGTTAGTTTCCAATTTACAAATAGTAACCAGCTTGAGAATACAATGAGATAATAGATCCCAGTCTCAAAGAGCAAAGCACATAAACATCTAAAGACAAGTGTACAAAAAATGTGAAGGACCCAAATGAAGAGAAGTGTAAAACTACACTGAGTTAAGAGGAGATTAAATAAGTAGACATGTTAAGTTCTTGGCTAGGATGACTCAGCATTAAAAAAAGACATTTGTTTTTGGTGGTTTTTTAAAATCTAAATTAGTTTGTGAAATTAAACATTCTGAGTACCAAGGGGATTGTTTTAACTTGATGAAATGATTCTAAAAACTCTGAGAGAAAAACATGCCCAAAAGAAGACCAGGAATATTCTAAAAAATACGTTTATGACTTAAAGATGTTAAACTGAACATGTCTTGCCTTTCCACAGCAAATTTTAGACATCCGTAAAGTTTTTAAAAAGTTCTATTTGAAACAGAAAGAGAATTATCTCTGGAATGTAAAAGAAGTAACTCCCTTAATAAAGAATTGCTGTCTGGCAATTTCTAAGAACTGCATTACTGATAGGCCAGGCTACAGTTGCTGGCTTGAGTCTTCCATGCCTGGAGGGCCTTCACTGACTGGAAGATGGGCACATAACCACAAATCACCAAAATCTGGAAAATGTAAGCATCGTAAAAGCAGAATAACAAATTCAACAAAAGAGTAAGTTAGATTAGAGAAAGTGGGAAAAACCGAAGAATCTAAAAAGGACTTTATTCCTCTGAGCAATAAAAGAGGGATTTGCCTGTACAAAGTAACAAACAGGAATTATGAAACAAGTACAGTGAATTATTTTTTAAAAATAAACTATTGTGGAATGTTAAAACTACGTATGTGTGAAGAATAGCAGATGGACTTATAGCTGAAGAGCAGATTAGTGGATCGAAAGGTAGATGTGAAGAAATCTCCAGATACAACAAAAGGGTTACAAAGGAAAAAGTAAGAGACATGGAAAACTGTACCAGAACTTCTAACATCTAAGAAGAGTTCTATAAGGAATTCTGCCCCCAAAAGCATGAGCTTAGAAGAGGATACTGGGACTTCTGGTCAAGATGGCGGCATAGGTAAATGCCGTGCTACTACCACATCAAAATCACAACTATGTTATAGAACAGCCATCACTGAGAACCGTCTAAAGACTAGCTGAACAGATTTTGTGTAACTAAGGATATGAAGAAGAAACCACGTGAAGACTAGTAGGAGAGGCAGAGATGCAAAACGGACTGGTCCTACACCCACATGTAGTGGTTAAGAATTGGGAGGGATATCTCAGCTGAGGAGGTCCCCACTGAGGAGTGAGCCCCACCCTGAGCTCCCCAGCCCAGAGCACCGGTGCCAGGAAGAGGAGTCCCAACAGCTGGCTGTGAAACTCAGATGGGAGTCAGTCCAGGTGAGATGGAGGGCTGCTGTAAACCCAGGCATCCTCTTAAAGGGCCCAAGCACAGACTCACTCGCTCACAAACACTTGCCCTGAGCTCCAGAGAAGGCATAGCATTTGAAAAGCACCAGGGACATACTGAGAGGAACTGAATTGTCTGGCATCAGGACAAGGGCTGGCAGGGCAGCTCTCTCCAGAACTAAAGTGCCCACAGACGCCACTGTTCCCTTGTTGAGGCCCTCCCCCATCTCCCTACATACAAGCTGCAGGCACAGGCAGGCACTAAATCTGAGTCTCCATTAACCTGGCTAACACAGCTCTTGCCCCACCCTGGTGACTCTCTGAAACCCAGACGCACCCAGTTCATGCCGCTGACCCTAACCCCTTTCAGGTGCTAATCCACACAAGCTGCAGGCCTGGGCCCATGCTGCAGACTTTCCTAAAATCTGTCAAAGGTCCATAAACGCCAAGCAAGCAGTGTCTGGCCTCGGTCTGGTCTGTACCTCTTAATAAATGGCCCCAAGCCAAGCACGAGTGGCAGCCAGCCTCTGTTCACAGCATAACCACTCCCAGACACCTCCAAGCCCAGTGCAGGAAGCTACCAACTGCAGATCACTTTGTAGCCCCTACTAGGTGGTCCCGGGCCAGACACAGGCAGGGGCTGACCTTGACCTGCAGCGGAGCCTCTCCCAAGAGATCCCAGAATCAACATACCCAGTGGCCGGCTTCAGAGCACCATCCAAATAGCACAATTGACACACCTAGTAAGCGCCACAAATGATAAATCCACAGGGCAGACTTGGCAGGTACCAGAGCCCTGCCAAGTGAATCCTCCATAGGGTCCGTCCCTGTACAACAGCTCCTCCACTGTAGTCTCGGCTAATCCTCACGGCCAGCCAGCCTGAAGGTCAGTCACATCAACTGATGTGCCAACAGCCATCAAAGCTCAACTATAGCAGAAGAGCACATACAGCCCACACAAAGGACACTCCTGGAGCATCTGACTTAGGTGAGCAGGGACTCTGTGCCACTGGGTCCACAGGAACCTACTACATAAATCCACTCTAGGAAATGTAGCAGCCCTACCTAAAACATAGGAACAAACATAGGGAGACAGTCAAAATGAGGAGACAAAGAAACATGTCCCAAATGAGAGAACAGAACAAAACTCCAGAAAATGAACTAAACAAAATGGAGATAAGCAATCTTACCAGATGCAGATTCAAAACACTGGTTATAGGTGATCTTCCTCAGTCTCAGTCTCTCACTACTGTGTTCACCTGCTTACTCTCATCCTGTGAAGCCTAAGCCAGCTATACCTCCCTCCTTCCCTGTAGCCATGTTGTTGCGACACCGCAACCACATTCAAGGCGCACCTGCTGGGACATCAGCTGGAGCAGCGTGAACCTGCAGAGCATAGACTCATCCCTTGTCTCCTGAGTGCAGCTCACCCTGTGCTCTGAGGGCTTCAACACGTACCGCTGTGACCACAACCTGGCCATGGGTATGAACCTCACCAACATGTCCAAAATACTAACATGTGCTGGCAACAAAGATATCATTACACTAAGGGCCGAAGATAACGTGGACACCTTGGTACTAGTACTTGAAGCTCCCATTCAAGAAAAGGTTTTAGGCTGAAACGAAGTTAATGGATTTAAATGTTAAACAACCTGGGATTCCAGAACAAGAAGATACCTTCTGGTGAATTCACATGTATATGCCGAGATCTCAATCATATTGGAGATGCTGTTGTAATTTCCTGTGCAAAAGACGGAATGAAGTTTTCTGTAACTGGGGAACTTAGAAATGGAAATACTAAGTTGTTACTAAGAATAATGTACATGAAGATGAGGAAGCTGTTAGCATAGAGATGAATGAGCCAGTTCAGCTAACTTTTGCCCTGAGATATCTGAACTTCTTTACAAAAACGACTCCATTTTCTCTTACGGTAACACTCAGTATGTCTGCAGATGTACCCTTTTTTGCAGATAATAAAGTTGCTGATATGGGACATTTAAAGTACTATCTGGCTCCCAAGATCGAGGATGAAGAAGGATTTTGGGTATTCTTAAAAGCCAAGAAAATAAAACTAATCTCTGAGATTTGCTTCTGAGATTCCAGCATATCCTTAAGTCTCTTCTGTCACCAGTACATATGTAGTTAATGTTTTCTATAAACAACCTATTTTTTGTCCATTCTCTACAATTTGTTTAAAAGATAAAAGTTCCAAGTCAAATCTGGTCTTGTTAACCTAGAACTACTTCTGCTTTATCTAGAAATACTCCTTAGATTTTTATAACAAAGGGTTTTGACAATTCAGTTTTAGGAGTTGTTTTCAATTTAAATAAAAGTTATTTGAATTTCAGACATCACAGGATAGTGCCTTCACTTGGACCATGACTGTTGCAGATATCCTAGGGAATTCACAGCTAATGCTACGTTTTGTAAGTGGGTTTATTATTGTAGTCTGGAGCAGCCAGATATAAATACATTAGATGTAACTATAAAAAGTACCCCAAATACATATGTGACAAGAAATTTGGGGGGATTCATTTGCCAAACTTAATTTGGTATTATTCTAACGAGCCCAAGAAATGAACATAGGAAAGTAAAACAAATTCTATATATTTAATTACTTTGTCACTTTTGTTAGCAAAAACTAACGCTTTTTCAGAAGTTTAATGTGCTCAGAGTTGTGTGGGCTTTATAAGACTAGCATTGTTATAGGGCTGTGTTTCTTTAGCCTAGGGGACCTTTAAAAGAATCTTGGAAGTTTCAGTAGATCTGTGATAGGGCCCCAAGGAGTATGTTTGTGCAAAAATAATTTCTCCAGTATAAATAGCCTTATTTGGGAGTTACTCCCTTAAAGGTTGAAGATGGCTTAAATTCCATGGATATTGGATTCAACCAACAAAGTGCAAAGGCCGAGCAGTTGTGAAACAAAAGTGTTGAAACGTTCCCAGTAATTGTGCTACAAGGTGACAAACTGGCATGCTTTATTACAGTCCCTTTTCCTGGTGTATTTTGTTTGGTGGATTAAATGACTGATTTCTTTATTATAGGACCTGGACTGAGTTCTAGTTATTGGACTTTAGAATTCATTGTATCCACTGGGAAAACTGTTTTTTACCTTTTCTGTTCCTGGGGGGAGGAAATTGGCAGCAAAGAGGCCTGATGGCACTTTTTGGGGTGATGAAAATATCTTTTCAGGACTGATGATGGTTCCAAGACTATACTTGTGTCAAAACTCATCAAATTGTATTTTGTTCCATGTAAATTATACCTTGATAAATCTGACATTTTAAAAACCAAACAACAAAAACATCCTTATACTTCATTGAGTGTAAGGATGCTCAATGAACTTAGAGGGTGAATAGATGATCTTAGAACTTTCAACAAAAAAGATAGGAAACATAAAAATGGAGACAGAAAACATAAAAAGAACCAGTCAGAAAATAAGAATACATTAGCTGGAATCAACAGCAGATTAGATGTAGCAGAGGATTGAATCTGCAATTTGAAAGATAAGGTAGCAGAAAACACCCAATCAGAAGAGCAAAAAGAAAAAAGAATTTTTAAAAAATTAGGATTGTTTAAGGAACCTCTGAGACAACATCAAATGTAATAAAGTCACATCACAGGGGTACCAGAAGTAGAAGAGAGAGAGCAAGGGATTGAGAATCTATTTGAAGAAATGACCGAAAACTTCCCTAACCTGGCAAAGGAAATGGATATTCAAGCCCAGGAAGCACAGAGAGTCTCAAACAAGGTGAACCTAAACAGGCCCACAGGAAGACACATTATCATTAGAATGGCAATGAATTAAAGAGAGAATCTTAAAAGCAGTAAGAGAAAAACAGTTAGTTACCTACAAGGGAGCACTCATAAGACTGCTTTCTCAACAGAAACTTTTCAAGCCAGAAGGGATTAATAAGAAATATTCAAAGCGATAAAAAGCAAGGACCTACAACCGAGATTACCCAGCAAAGCTATCATTTAGAATTGAAAGACAGATAAAGAGCTTCCCAGACAAGAAAATGCTAAAGGAGTACATCACCACCAAACCAGTATTACAAGAAATGTGAAAGGGAATTCTTTAAGAAGAAGAAAAGGTAAAAAATATGAATAATAAGGTTGTAATAGCTACATACCTACCAATAATTACCTTAAATGTAAATGGATTAAATGCTCCAATTAAAAGATGAACATATAAAGAAGACATAGTACATATGTACAATGGACTATTAATCATAAAAAAGAATGAAATCTTATCATTTACGACAACATGGGCGGACCTAGAAGGTCACTTATGCTAAGTGAAATAAGTCAGACAGAGAAAGACACCATATGATTTCACTTATATATGGACTCTAATAAACAAACAAAACAGAAATAAACCCATAGATACAGAGAACAAACTGTTGTCAGATAGGAGGGGGTTTGCGGGGCTGGGTGAAAAAGGTGAAAGGATTAAGAAGTAAAAATTGGCAGTGACAAAATAGTTATAGGGATGTAAATTAAGCATAGGGAATATAGTTAATAGCGTAATATATATGGTGTCAGGTTCATGCAAGACTTATCAGGGAGATCACTTTGTGAGTTATATAAATGGCTAACCATATCCTATATACCTGACTAATATAATCTTGAATTTCAACTGTAATTGAAAAATAAAAAACATTTTTTTAAAAATGAAAGAGTTCCAGAAAGAGAAAATGGAAGATACACTAGATTTGAAACGATAATGGACAAGAATGTTCCCAAAATGAACACACAAAACCTTAGGATTGAAATATCCACTAAGTCCAAAACAAGATTTATACACATGCACAAATAGATAGATAGATAACGCATATTTTAATTAAAACTAAAATATATAGATACATCACAGTGAACTTCAGAATATCAAGACTAAAGGGGACAATCTTAAAAGTTATCTATACCAAAGATAATTTATCAAGATAATTCCTGTCAAAAAATGACCATCTGATATTAGACTTCTTAGTAACAACTATATATGGAAAAAGACAAAAGATAAACTTTGAACATGTAATTCTATATTTAGTCATTCTATCATTGAAGAATGAAGGCAAAAAACAGACATTTTAGTATATATGAGAACTTGAAGTTATCATCTTCAGCAGGACCCCTGCTGATGTTCTGAGTGGGCCTGTGCTGTGTGTTGCACAATTTCAACAACCTTGGCCCTCACCCGTTAAGTGCCGGTAGCTCCCTCCAGTAATTTTGGTAAACTATGATGCCCCCATATACTTCATTCAAAAGTGTTGCTAATCAAGAACCACTGTTCTCCTGACTCTTAAAAAGAACATCTAAAATGTTTGCTACAAAAAGAAAAAATAAATCCAGAAGAAGTAAAGGGATGCAAGAAATAGTGTTGAACAAACGCTAAACATGGGTAATTCAAAATAACGACTGGCTGTAAAAAAAACAAAAACAAAAAATGTTTATGATAAGATGATAATTATACTAAATTTCCATGATAACAGTTTTGGAATTTGGGTGGCTGAGGAAAGAATGAAGCAAAATAAAAGTAAACTCTTCAGATGAGACCATAGTTACTAACTTTTGTCTTTGTTCAATGGCAAGGTTAAGGATGTTGGGAAGAGGGTGATACAACTTTAAAAGTAAATACTATTAATAACATCAAATAAGCATGTTATAAACCTTCAGATATAGGGATGGGGGCGGGGGGGTAGGGGTAGGGGTTGGATAGAACCAAAGAACTTGATTAGTCTGACAAAGCTGAAAAAGAGACATGGAAGCATGTATTTATCATGGAAGTATGGTAAATAAAAAGCTCAAAAATATAATGTCAGAAATAACCCATTGTGATAGCATAGTATGGTGTCAGATGATTGCTTTGGGGAGTATAGTCAATAATATTGTGATAGTATAGTATGGTGTCAGATGGTTGCTGAACTTATCATGGTGATCACTTATTTAGGTATATAAATGTTGAATAACTATGGTGTACCCCTGAACCTAATATAATATTGTATGTTAGCCACAATTTAATAAAAATTTTTACAAAATGATTTTTTTAAAAAAGAAAGAACCCTAACCATATTAATAAAAAAGAAAAGTAATATAAAATTCACTGATTAAAATTTAGTAACTCTCATATTGGCTAAAACCAAAATCCCATGAAGTCACTCCTAAAATAAAATAATGCACACTGGCTGAAAATAAAATGATAAAAATTATGTCATTCATTTAGCAAATATTTATACCACGTAGGTATCAAGACAACAACAACAAAAGAAAACCTCTGGGATAGATAGTTATTTAAGGGAACAGAGACGGTGCTTTCAGATTTGTATATGCATTTATTTGAGTTTTGTTGGGGTACCCAGGTGGTAATGACTGATAAGATCTGGAGCCCAGGAGCAAAGTCTGGGCTAGAGATACAGATTCAGTGGTCATCAGTATGTTGACAATAAAGTCAGAAGAGTAGGCAAGATCATTCTAGCATGGTGTTTAAATTGTGAAAAGGGACGGGTATTGAGGACAAAAGCCTCTGAAATACATATCTTTCAGTGCCGGGAAAATAAAAGGAGTCCAAGTAACTGTTGACCTTTGCCAAAGCAGTTGTGTGCTAGAAGAAGCAGGCAGAACAAAATTCTTTACATTAAATCTCAGGAAACAAATAAGATGGAAATTAATACTGGAAGTCAAGTTATCACTAGCACAAATAGTTACCAAGTCACTGGAGTTGACCAGTTATTATAAAATTCTACAACTTTCTGAAGAGTTCATAAGATTGTCATAAGTTGAGAAGTTTGTAAAACCGAAGAGTTCATGTAGATTTCATTAATCCATAACAGGCAGGAAAAAAGATTACAAGCAGCTCTAGGTGTAAAACCACTGGAAGCATTGTTCTCTCCCCTCTCAAAACTGTCCTACAACATTATTGGTGGTATCAGCAACTTCAATAACTATTTAGAAGTTAATATACCTTCTAGGTAATCTCAATCCTGTTACAAAGAGTTTGCTGTTCTCTTCAGTAAATTCAACTTTTCTTAGGAGTCAGAAACCAGTACAACATTTTTGTAACACTTTTCAGTAGTGTTCTGAAGCTTCTTAGTGAGCAACTATACAAGTCTAGTCGTTTTCATGGCCAGGAGGAGATAAGCATCTGTAAGAAGCCATTTATGTCCATGTGAATTTACACATGGAAAACTGTATCTCTTCTGGTTTCTGAGATTCTAAGAGACTTTTATATTTAGAAGAACCTCAATTTTCAGCAAAATTTCAGTACAAATTCAAAATTTCGTTTATAATTTTCAGTAATGAAGTTCAATCAAATGGGACACACACATGCTTTCATGTCACCTTCTTTGGATACTCTTGAGATTACACTTCAGCTAGCTCACTTCATTTAGGTTCCCAATTTTGCCATGTTATGGAGTGAGTTAATGAAGTTCATCATATAGTTCATGATCAAATGCATAAAAATTTAGAGAAAGAGAACTTTAGATTTCTCTATATCAGGATAGATTACAAAAAGGAATACTTCATAGGAGATTCTTTTGGAGGATAGATGCTCAGACAAATCTTACTTCAATCACATACCAACAGTAATCCTTCAGTAAAAATTACTTATTTCTGAACCTGTTTTCTCATCTCTGAAGTGAAGGGATCTGCTTCAGCTGGTTGTCAGGAGCAATGACTGAGGTAACTACCCGGCACAGAACAATGTTTTGGCTTCTTCAAATGAATAGACGTTTGATGCTAGGGTTACAAAATTTTGATGATTTTGTGTTCTAAATTGGTGTTTAGATTTATGTGGGTTGAACTAATCTGAACTAGACATTCATAAATTATAAATAAATGGTTCCGCCCTTTTGATTTTTTAGAATTCTGTGCAATTATGGCTTACCATGAGTTTGGGAAGTTGAAATAATAATTGTAAATAATGTTGTATGTATTCAATAAGAAATACCCTGGACAATACCAGCCTTTAGATAGAAAAGAACAACTAAATACTGCATAGGTTATCATACGGTACTTACTTAATTGTAATTATTTTCCAACAGCAGTAGGCATGTTAAAATCTGGAAAGGTCACTCTAAAAGATTTTATTTAGTTAAAAATAAAATACTTGTTACTCTGGAAAAATGACAAGGTTAAAGTAATCTAGAAATATATAATTATATAGGACAGACTTGCTGAATTTTGGTAAGCTTGTTTAGATCACTCTGATTCAAATTCATTGGGATGGTATACTACTTAGGATGGAAAAAAATATTATTCTGAGTTATTAGAAATACATAGTGAAGTGAGAGATTGTGCCAGTATTACTGAATAATATATTCAAAAAATATTTTAAGCTGAAAATATTTTATGACATGAAAATACAGGATTTTGGTATTCTTTTAACTTGTCACATCTTAATAAACCTCATTGATACATGCTAGCATTACAACAGAACTCATGAAACTTCCAGTTTATGCAAAAGATGTTCATGTCCAACCATCTTCGGTCTATCTCTGTTCTGTAGTTGAATCAGTAGCAGCAGCGGTAGCAGCAGCTCTCCTGGATGTGAACTCCAGTGGGCAGTGATTTGGTTTTGTATATTGCTGTACCTCCAGCTCTTAGACTATTATGTGGCATGTGTAAGGGCCTCATAAACATGTTTTGAATGAATGAAAGATAACAAACACTTACGTGTATGTTAGGCACTTAAGATGTATCAAATTATTTAATCCTCATAACAACTTCTTGCAGTATATACAATTATTATCCCCACATTTTAGGTGGAGAAACTGAAGCATAAACTAATTTGCTAGTGTCACAGCTACAAAGTAGTAGATCTAAAATTTTAAATCGGGTTTCCTGATTCCAGAATTCTTATTTTTAACCACTCTATCTCTTCTTGTAATCAACATCTGAAGACCTGTCTTTAGGCTAGAGACTTCTGAATCCAAATCATTAATGAGATAATGAGTATAAATCAGATACATACAAATATGTCACTGTGTATGGCTATATATGCTACTACTGGCTGTGGTTTTAATAAATGGCAATAAATTTCCCTGTTTTCACATTTTTGCTATTATAAATGGTATTTTATTAATTCCCATCTCAGGTTATTTATTTCTGGTATGTAGAAATACAGCTCTTATTTTTATGTTGATCTTATGTCCTGCAACCTTAAACCCTAAATTATTTATTAGTTCTTGTACTTTTTTTGTACATTCCATTGGGCTTCCTACAGACAGATCATGCTGTCTGTGAATAAAGACAATTTTACTTCTTTTTCAATCTAGATGCCTTTTTTGTTTGTTTTTATTGCACTGGCTAGAAATTCCAGTACAATGATGAACAGAAATGATGAGAGCAGACATATTTGTTGCGTTCCTGATCTTAGGGGGAAAGCATTCACTCTTTCACCATTAAGTATGATGTTAGCTGTAAATTTTTCATAGATGCCCTTATCAGGTTGAAGAATGTCCTTTCTT
>NW_017731580.1:2595584-2602025 GCF_001890085.2 Hipposideros armiger | reverse complement strand
AATTCCCCAATAAAAATCTTTAAAAAAAAAAAAAGAAATATTCCTTGATGTAACATAGGTCTGGTGTGTAAATATGCAAATATATTCTACATAAATTCATTGTTACTCATTCTCTCTTTCCATTATAAATATGTATTTATTGTTTGTGCATTTATAGTCTTTTCTGAAATTGACATTGCTATAAATATATATAGTTCATATACAGCATTTGGAGATCTGGAAATATTTTTACATGGCCTTGGACTTGAACATATGGCAGATTTATTAAAGGTAAGATTATATAAGCTATAATGAGTTGTTATGTATGTTTATTTGTTGGTTAACATAACATTAAATAGTCATAAGCATGCTTATAAAAGAAGCCCAGAGGCACTTTTTTCTGTGATTTGTAGTACATCCCATTTTGAATTTACAAGTATTTCAAAAATTATTCTAGAAATTTACATAAATTAGAATCTGGCTGGATTAACAGCTTTTACCCACTTCATAAAGCTTCATAGACCTCCTGCTGGTACATCTAAACCCTCAGTTTGTTTTTGCAATTGTGTATAGAATATTAGAAAACCCAAGATTTTTAAACCCAGCAAACCTGGTATCAGATTTAACTTGAAGGATTATTAACTGAAATATATTACTTAAATCTCTCTTTTTTTTTCATAATGATAATACCTAAAGTCGGTTGTCACAGAGATTAAAATCATATTCCAAACACCGGTGTAGGTACTTCAGGCATGCATTGTGGGATTTTAGTAGGTGACAGCCATCAGCCAGTTAGCTGGGACTGAAGCATTTAAAGTGCTACTTCAGATAGGCTCTCCTTAGGAAGATGCACATTCTGTTTAGGTGGCTCAGAACTCCACTTCATTGTACAAGAAACTTCTTAATTGAGAAATACTGAGTAAACCTAAATGTTATTGATCGTTTAATGTGATACAGCTAGAAGTTTTAAATATTCATGAAATATAATTTCTGTCAAATTTTATAGATCTATTTTTTTTTCCATGTAGGTAAATATAAGTTGTAATCATTTTCTTTGAATCTGGAAAACTAGCTATGTTTATACTTTTTTAGGTAATTGTACATATGACTCTTATTACTATCAGCCCATAGTATAGATCTATACCTGCTTATCCTATCTCCTCTAGAAAGTTGAAAGTTGTTGAGGAGGGCAGCATATAACTGACTAATTTATGTACACATGGCTACTTCCCCTTCTACTGTTTCATTTATATTGAAAGGTGGCTTTTTTTTCCTTTTCTACAGGAAAGGGATATAACTTTAAGACATCTTTTGACCATGAGGAAAGATGAGTTTACAAAGGTAGTATCAATTTCAAAAACTGCAGACGTTATCTTTCATATTTCTAAAATTGTAGAGCCTTTTAAAAATCCTAGGGCTGTAGACTGTGAGTGATCTTTTTTTGCTAGGTTCTTAATTAGATAATGATTATAGATAACCATATGTAAAATCTTCTGTTACAGTATTAGTTTACTTTAAGAACATTTAAAGTCTTAAAACTTGTTTATTTTTCTTAAGATTAGTCATGACATCTCAGCTGAAACTGATGCTTCGTTCTAAATATGAATTAGATTTGTAAAACAGTGTAAAAGAGGTTACTTAGAAATAAGAGACGTTTCTTTGTATATGTTGGTATGAACATATGTCATCCAAATACTGCCTTTTGCTGAGCTCTCAAAATGATCAAGAACTGTGATTTTATTATCTAGTATTATTAAGTAACAATTTGAAAATACTGTGGGAAATATGAGAAATACTTTAATAAATAGGACACCTAAAAAGTAATGAGCTTCCTGAACGCATTGGAATACATTGCCATGGACACATTGGAAACTTGAAATCTTCAGTATCACTGAAAATCAAAATAAGCATAGTCCTTCGCTAAGTCCAGGATAGAAAATGTAGTTAATACTAAAGGTAGCATACAGACAAAAAGAAGAAGGCAATTCTCACTTAATCACTGATAATTTAAATTAATATTTTGAAGAAAAAACTGTTTTATTGTGGGGTGGTTTTTTTTTTGGTAGACTATATATTAAAATGTAGTAATTTGTCTTTAGAATCCATCACAATTGTTATATATAGTAACTACGGTTACTGTGTAAACATTTCAATGATGTAACCTTCTCAAAGTTACAAGCAAATATTTTTCAGTATGTTTGTTATTTTTTAAATATGTATGTTTTCAAGATGTAAATTAATCAAGTAGGAAACTTCTTTAGTAATTTTGAATATTAAATTATTCAAGTATGACTATCTTATTACATCTTGAAATTATTTCTGTTTAGAATGGAATTACCAGTAGAGATCAGCAGAAAATTCTGGCTGCTCTTAAAGAACTACAGGTAGACGAGATAAAATTTGGAGAATTACCTGAAGTGGCAAAGTTGGAAATCAGGTAAAGTTAACTTATCGGTTTATATTAATATTGTTTAGAATCAACTTTTCTTTTTTAGTTTAATTTTGATAATGCCTGAGTTATTTTACTTGATGCCATCATTTCCCCAGGTAAATGGTTAGTTCATTTTGCAACATACTGTGTTCTAAAATGGGAGGTACTTTATACAGACAGTTTTTAAAAAGTCAGTTTACTAAGAATTAAAACAATGCATCTTCTTGTTAACTCACATAAAATCATTTTTTGTTTTATTTTTTTCATTGCATTCCATGCTTTTCATAGTGTAGCTCTCACTCTCTTTAAATCATTTTAAGTGTCAAATTGAAAATTCAAAGTAGCGATAGTTTCACTCAGGGCAGTAAAAAAGTGTTTCTCATGTAGCTCAGCTCCATTTTCAGCCTTATTCGGTAAGAAATTATGTTATCAACCTATAAAGTTCATTTTTAATATNTTAATGAAACCTCGTATTTGAAAGTATGGCTTATTTAGTGATTTTTTTTCTTAAACACATTTCTTCACTAGAGGGTGCTGTGTAAGCATGCAATGCTTCATCATTTTATTTGTGGGAGATTGGATTTTTAAATCACCTGATTTATTAAAAGTTTTCATTCTTTTTTTCTTCTCTTAAACAATACTGATGGTACTATGTATGGTAACATTCATGAACTTGAGTAGCTGTTAATGGCAGCATTAACCCAAATGTTTCTTCTTCTCTTCTCTTTAGGAGACTTATGACTCCAATCATGTACGCTGCCCGTGACGGTCACACCCAGGTTGTCGCTCTCCTTGTTGCTCACGGAGCAGAAGTCAATACCCAGGATGAGAATGGTTACACTGTGAGAAGCCGTTATATAATGTTCCTTTTTATCTTGTTAGTAGTAGGAAGACACAAAAAAGTTTCTTCAGAAGTAAAAATTACAGAAGGGCTGGGATATAAATGCTGTTTGGTGAAGAAAAGCAACAGCTGAAATAGGAAAAAGGAATTATCTGACTCTCTTGGTCCTCACCCTTGACACAGGAGCTATAACACACAACAAAGCTTGGGCTCTGGAATACACATATAATTCTTTTTTATAGAAAACAGTTCAGCGATTGGCAGATTTATCATTTTATTATATAACATCACTTGAGTATGTAAATAAAACATTTGCTTTTATAAAATCAGTGAGCACTGGAAGTCTGCTTTGCAGTTACAACTTTGGAAATATGTTTATGTTGTGAACTGAAGAGATTGTATCATTTCATTAATTAACCATGTTCACTTTTTTACTGTGCCATAAATACTGTTCTCTCTGTCTCATATACAGTCTCTCTCTTTAAACAATCTTCTTTTCCCTGCACTTTTACAGGCTTTAACATGGGCAGCGCGTCAGGGTCATAAAAATGTAGTTTTGAAGTTGCTTGAACTTGGAGCTAATAAAATGCTACAAACCAAAGATGGAAAGACACCAAGTGAGATTGCAAAAAGAAATAAACATCTAGAGGTATCCTTCTGTATATTAAACTAATTTTTCTATGGCATGTTACATTATCATTTATAGAACTTTGATATAATTTTGTTAGAATTCACAACTGTAATAGTAGTGTATCTGGCTATTATTAAATGTTTAAGTATGTAATTTTCCTTCAGTCAGGTAATGAAGACTTTATTTTACTGGAGTATTCATCTTTTACTAAATAAGAGCTATTTGTAATGTGGTAATTTAAAAACTGTATGAAGGGATAATAAAGTCTTATTCTGGCCCTAGATATAAAACTGTAATCGACTGTTTATTTAAACATTTCAAACTGGTCCAGATTTTAAAAAGTTAATTGGTATATTGAGAAAGCTAGTAAAACTTCAAAATTTGAACATGTAATTGAAATATTGGTTTTAAATTTTAATTACTACATATTGGACAATTTAAAAATTAAATCCTTTAAGCTACATTTACTTCTATACAAGGTATATAGTAAAGTGGTAACATATTTGGGTATATGACCTACTGTCATTCAGGTACTAAAGTCAATAGTAAATATTTCCCATACATTAAATTTCTTTACTGATACAAACTTTGTTCTGATTATTTAAAACTTTTGGCCAAAGGTCTATGATTTCTAAGCAAGGATCAAATACAGTACAACTGTAAAACTAAGTTACATCATTTAAGAGCTTCTAAAACTGTTTCTGATTTTGAAAGCATGTGACATTTCAAAGGTTCCATCATATAATCATCAGACTATACCACTTTTACTGCATGTAAAATAAGTTTCTGTATGTTTTTAAGCGATCTGATAAATATGCCTATCATTTTCTAACAGATACCTACATTTCCAGAATCATTCTAGAGTAAATGCTAATCACGAGAGCTCTGTGAAACTTCAAGAAGAAATTTACAGTTTTCTTCTAGGCTTTGAAAATTTCAAGACATTTAATTAGTTTACTACATTATTAAATTTAGGGTACATTTCTCTGAATTTGACATATTAAGAAATTTATGAACATCAAAGATTATTTTGAGTCATAAATTGTTTCTTTACGTGAGATTTGATTTTGTATTTTGGCTGATTATGTGCCATAATCTTGACTTACTAAAAAGTTAGATTTTAAAACTAATGAATTTCACGATATCGCTTTGATGTATATAGTTGGGATTAGTATACATTTAGTCATGCTGATTACCTCCTCCCCACTTAACAGTGTATTTAAAGTACTACCTTAAGATTTAATCTGAGTCATTTACCAAAATGGAAATTTTAGAGTTTTTTTATATCTTACAGAAAATATTAATTATTATCTTTCTTTAATTATTATTATTTGAATTAGATGTACTTTTTTTCTTTTCCAATAATTATTTTACATCAAGCAAATACTTGATTTTTAAAAAGTTATTCTCTGGGTAGTAAGTTGTGAAAGATCTGTCCCTTTCAGTTTGGAAAAATTTTCTTTGTAGACATAAAACAATCACATACTTAATTTCTTTGAAGTGTAAGTGATAGTATATAATAGTGTTAACTATATTTGAATGGCTTAACTTTTTTTTCAGATCTACAGCTTTCTTTCTTTGACTTTAAATCCATTGGAAGGAAAACTTCAACAGCTAACTAAAGAAGATACTATTTGTAAACTATGCAGAGAGTTTTTATTAGAAATGGATGTTGGATTTTGTAAAATACTTGCTCTGCATTTATTGGGATAATCGTGGTTTTTCTTTTTTAGTTCAAATGTCAAACTAACCTTGTATTCCTAGGATAACTGTACTTGGTTATATTATCCTTTTTATGTATGTTTGGATTCTATTTGCCAAAATTTGTTCAGAATTTTTGCATCTATGTTCAGTGAAGATGATTGATCTATAGTTTTCTTTCCTTTTAATCTCTCTCTGCTTTTTGTTATTATAGTAGTTCCTGCCTCATAGAATGACTTGGGAAGCACTCTATCCTTTTCAGTTTACTGGAAGAGTTTGTGTAGAATTGTTTTTGTTTGTTTGTTTGCTTTTTAACTGTTCTGTAGAATTCACCAAGGAAGCCATCTGGGCCTGTTGTTTTCATTGTGGGAGGTTTTAAATTACTAATTCAATTGTTTTATAAATATAGGACTATTCAGTTTATTTCTTTTGAGTGTGCTTTGGTAGTTTGAGTTTTTGAGAACTTTGTCCATTTCATCTAAGTTGTCTAGTTTATTGGCATAAATTTGTTCATGATACTCCCATATACTGTTCAAATCTGGAGAATCTGTACTGATGTCGCCTCTCTTATTCCTGATATTGGTAATTTATGTCTTTCCTCTTTGTATTGATCAGTTTGGCTATTGGTTTGTCAATTTTATTGATCTTTACCTCTTAATAAGGAAATGGATAAGATGAAGGAGTGCTCATATGAAGAATTAGGGGAAGGTAGAGGGAACAGCACTTGGACAGTCCCTGAAATGGGAAAACTTGGCCTTTTCACAGAGAATAAACTTTAAGGGACCAAAAATGGAAGCATGGAGAGCAGTTACAAGACTTTTGCAACAATACAGGTCAGAGAAAAATAATGATAGCTTG
>NW_017731580.1:2559448-2591789 GCF_001890085.2 Hipposideros armiger | reverse complement strand
CATAATTATAGTACAATATTGAAGCCAGAAAACTGATGTTGGTACAGTCCACATAGCTTATTCGTATTTTACCAGTTATGCATGTACTCATTGTTATGTATGGGTATAGCTCTATGCAGTTTTATCATGTGTAGTATCATATGACCACTGCCATAATCAGTACACCTAACAGCATTACACAGGCTCCCTCATCCATCCCTTCCCTCATCCCTAACCCCTAGCAACCAATAATTTGTTATCCATTTTTTAAATGATGTTATTTCATGAATGCTACATACATGGAATCATTCAGTACGTATCCTTTTTTGATTATCTTCTTTTCAGCCAGCCTAATTTCCTTGAGGTTCATCCAAGTTATATCCTCTAAAATATAATACTTACAAAGGCAGTAATATCATCACTAGTTAGCCTGCCTAAAAACTATAAACATTAATTAAACACACGAATAATAAATTTCCACACCATTTTAGAATTTAGAGAAATCTTCCAGGGGATAATTTAGATGATCCAGGTTTCTTAAAAATTTTATTGCAAAGTTAAATTATTTTCCTTTTTCTGAATATATTTCCTTATAACAAGATTTATATTCAAAATAATACCTTATCATCGTTTCAAAATAATATAGCTCTTAAACATTTGAACACATTGTGAAGGATTTCAGTTGTGAGTACTGAAAATGAGCAAATCTTGAATTACTTAGTTCATTTTCTTTACTTTTTGAATTTATTGTTTCTATGAAGGAATACTCTAAGTTCTACATGACTGACTTGCAAATTAAATTTTTTAATGTAACTCTTTTGTATGATGGCAGAGTTGCCTGTATGAATTTACTTTGTGAGATTTAATAAACTTAAAGAATGTGCAGAATCCTGAATGGTTTACTTATTAAAACTGCTGAATTTTTTAAAAAATAAAACTGGCAGATATATATTTCAGGAATTTGACCTTGTTATTAAATCACAGACTCTGTTTACATGCTGTTATGGAAAAGGTTTAACTTCCCATTCGTTCAAAGTCATTCTTTAAAGAAGAAATTAGTCATTAAGTCATAAGAAAACTAACAGCAAGAAAAGTTGAACTGATTGATTATAATCTGGTAATGTCACTTCAACAATTTACCTACTGATTCATTTTAAGATACTTTTCTTCTATGTGTTTAAATTTTCTAAAATAGTCTCTTTTACAGGAACACATGCGCCATGCATTTACTTTTTTCTACACTTAGTATGGTTGCAGAATTACAGAATGTAATTTACAAGTATTATAACCATTCTTACTTATTTTGAAATATTTTGAACAGCAATAGTTACGTTTTCATTCATGTCTTGACATTTTCAACAGTTTCTGCCCACACCTTTTCTCTGAGCTATCTGACAGCTACTTGAATATATCAAAGGCTTCTGAAAATTATATCCGTTAAGGAAACTGTTTCTCCTCCAAAATGAAAAATCTATATAGATAACAGAATTCTATATAAAAAATATATTGTTCACATCTATTATTCATAAACATTCTAAAATTGGACAGCAAATATTTAACATCAGGGGAGCTGTTAAATTACTTTGCACCAATACAATTATTTTATTTTGCCATTTAAATTATTTTGAGACAATGTCATGGGAAGATACTCATAATAAGTATAAAAGGCACAATTCAAAGTGGACTGTGAGATATAATGCCAGTTATATATATGCATATGAAAAATACTGGAAGAAAATGCGGACTATAAGAAAATATTTTGGAGGAAAATAGTATCAGTCATTATCTTTGGACAAGAGCATTGGGAATTTTAATTTTTTTAGATATTCTACACATTTTTTAGATATTTTTAGATATTCTACAAATAGTATGTATATTTGGATAAATTTTATCCTAATACTCGACTTCCATTTTTAAAATATGGCCTGTTGTGTTAGCTTATACTATGTTATGCTGCAGTAACAAATAACTTCTAAATCTAAATGACTTTTAGTTACAGTTTCTTTCTTTTTTGTTTACCGAGTTTATTTCTTGACCACCTATAACATGGTCAGCTGCCAGTGGCCCTCCTCCTCGTTATTATTCTGAGCAGGGGCTGGAGAAACAGCTCCAACCAGGACACGCTGCTCTTGTGGCAAAGGGAAAAGAGATGTGGCACTACCAGTCAGTGGCTCTTACAGCTTCTGTTCAAAAGTTAAACGTCACTTCCAGTCATATGTTCTTTGCCAGAACTCGTCACAGGCCAGGCCTTATGTCACCGGGGCATGAAGTATAATCCTCTGGTAGAGAGGAGCCTGGGAGTGTTTGGCTTCGTGGAAAATACATGATAACTTAGTCAGATGATAGCCTACCATATGCCATATCTGCTTATTTGAAGCCTTTAAATGGATACAGAATGATCAGGACTACCATGGAAAGGTCTGTATGGTGAATGCTTGCATGACTCTGGGGTGGAGAGTGGGCCACCCATTCACACGGTGTGTGATGAATGGCACACTGTACAGGTGTGTTTTTTACCATTCGCCTACATATGTATTTAGAGGCTCTGAACAAGATCTATCACCATTTTCCTCTCATTCACTAAGGCTGATTTTGTTCATAATATTACTGGCTTATTTGAACTAAGTTGTTAACTTATCGGCCTTACTTTGTTCAGAGTAAGAGTTTATAAGTTTATATAAACTCTATTTCACGTAACTGTGGGTGAGTGCCTATCTAGAATTATGTACCTGCTCTCAGCTGACATTTTGAATGACAGTGCTCAATGGATCTTAATTTCCTTGAGCAGTAAAATACACACAGGACATTCATGAGTTACTCTATGAGTAATTATTCTTTTTATTGATAAATAAAATTTGAGTATTTAAAGAGCACTAAGTGTACCTTATATAAATATTACATAGAAACAAAATTAATATAAGTAATGACTGTTGTCTTGACAGAAATATACTCAAGTTCTTCTATTTTTTATATGGTAAAGATCAGAAAGAAAATGGAATGAAGAATTATATTTGTTTTGAAAAGGCCTTTATAAATACCACTTTTGCTAAATAGAACAAGCGCTTATCTAAATTTTTTTATTTCAGTTTGCTTTTATAAAGCAACCATCAAACACTTTTCATTTTTGGTGACTTGAAAAAAAAATATATATATATATGACTTTATGTTCATAAAGTTTAAAGTATTTTATATAGACTGTTTCTTTTTCAAGCAAATAGCTAAGAAAAAAAGGCTTGTTTTAAATTAAAATACTATGTAAGTCCCAGCAATGTGTCTCAGAGGAAAGTTTGCTGGTAAGTTTCATTGGAGGCTGACCTTGTTATGACCTTGTGTGCTTGTTAGAACCTTTCCCCCAGAGAGAGCATGAAGGAAACTCTGCGTAGTGTAGTCAGAACTTCTACCTGAGAAGAATTGCGTGTGGACTCAGAAGTACCTTTGGTCCCATAGTAGTAGTTTTTGTGTGCCTTTTGAGTATAGTAGATGCTGCTAAATGTCCCTCCAGAAAGGTCACTTCACACATTTGTCCACTCTTGATATGAATGATTTTAATTGTTGTCATTCCGCTGGAAGGTAACACCTTATTTTATTGTAATCCCATGTTTATTATCCATTTAAATTTCATTTTTTCTTTTTCTCTGAATTACATATTCATATCCTTGGTTCACTTTTCTGTTGGGTTGAATAAGTTTCTGTGTAGCTTTTACTGTAAATTGACTTCTGTCACTGAAACTAATCTAGCCACCAGTGTCTCTTCATTGCCAGAATCAGTGGATTTATCTTAAATACTTCACATGCTTGACCTTTTCCTTATTCTTGAATCCATCCCTTTCACTGCCTTTCGTAACAGACCTTACCTCCCGATTTTTTTCTTCTGAGGCTGCTTTTCCTTTGATAGCTTTTTTGTTCTACCTGTCAGCTCTCCCTCTTCACATTCTGTGTCCCTTTTCTTTGTGGTCTTCTCCATGACCATAGTTCTGATTTCCACTGGTGATCAAATTACAGGTGCCTCTAATACTGCTGTGGTTTGTGCCTACATTCACAATTGGTGGAAAGACTGAATTTATGTCAGAGGTTAATGAAAATAAAGATGTAATTTTTCCCCGTCTAAGTATACCAGCTCCTTGAATTCTGTCTAGCCTCTAAAGCCTGTGATCTCCAGGATAAGCACCCTTACAAGACCGACATTTTCTCCTGCTTACTGGCTGTCGTCATCTACATGTCTCATGCCATTGCCATCATCATTATAATTAAGTTTGTTTGAATGCCATCTGTGTTCGAGAGAAAATGCTAGGTGCTTTTCATACATTGTCCCTTTCAGTCTTCCTGACAGTCCTTGTATCTCAATTTGAGAGCTATGGAAATATCTGGCGGAAGATTAGCCTTGCCCAAGACCCTAAGTGTGGAATTCAGACTTCGGTCTTCCTGACTGGAGTCTGTGTTCTTAGTTATTATGCCATAATGTTTTGTCTTCACCTCACTTTCTTCCCTACCATCCACCCCTAAACTCGTTTCTTTGCATGGTGGTACCTCCTTCTACTGAAACCAAAAAACTTAGAATCATCCTAGATGCTTCCTTTTCTTTTACATGCAGCCCATCACTAAGTTTTACAGTTTATTCTCCCAGATGTTTCCTAAACCACCATTCTACCCTTCCCCCCAATCAGACTGACACGGCCAGATCCTTAGTTTAAGCTTCCCTTCATCATCTCTTAGATGGATTAGCTTCCTAATTCTCTCTACTTCCTCCTTTGTGTTCCTTTAATTCACCACCCCCAAAATAAGCTTTTTCATACAAAAAAAAATCTGATTTTCTACTTCCTTGTTTAAAATCCTTTGATAGTACATTATCAAAAAGATAAAATTCAGTTTCTTAGCATATCACAAAAGTTCCTTAAATAAATGGTTATATCCAGCCTCTTTTCCTCCTACTTTCTCATAATGGTGCGGTAGTTATAGCTCGGTGCTCTCCTACTCCCGTACTTTTGCACCTGCTGTTGTCTTCATCCAAAATCCCTTTTCTTCCTTTCCTACCTGATGAACTTAATCTAAGGCCCCAGACTTGGTTCAGGTTCTCTCTCTAAGCATTACTAATTCCCTAGTCCCATTATGCCAAGTTCATTACCTCTGAGGTTTAGACAGCAGCATCTACCTTACAGAGTTGTTGGGAGGAATTAAAAGAGTAACGAATGTAAAATAATGCTTGCAGTGCCTTCACATAGTAAATACTCAAAATTGACACTTTATATTTCTTTGTATGTCCCTGTGAATAATGATTTTAGAATTGTCTGCCTCTCATCCGGAAATTTGAGATTCTCAAGAGTGGAGATTCAGCTTTTTTTGTATACTCAATGCCTATTTCAATTGCTAATACATTTAAGCCACTCTGTAAATACTTTTTAGAGAATCTACTAAGTGTTATGACTAGACATTGAGTAACTAGCCTAATAGAATGAAGTAAATTGCTCATATTAGTGATTCCTGCTTGTTTTCTCTCTTTAGTGGTGATGAGTTCCTCAACTTTCTTCTGAAATTAAACAAACAATGTCGCCATTTAATAACAGCTGTACAGAATATCATTACCGAGTTGCCTGTAAATTCTCACAAGGTATTCTACAAAAGTTACTAAATGAAGAAAGTATGAATGCTGAAGAACATTTCAGAAAAGTCAGTGATAATTCAGTCAACAGTGGTTATCTGGTATAATTGTATCTTCTACAAAAGCATATAAGATCTAAATAAGTCAATGTATTTAATATTGCTCTTTTACATAGTAATTAATTGAAAATCTTTTTGTCTTCTATACCACAAGAAAAGAAAAATAAGTCAGACTAAAAATTAAACTGATCGTGTATTGAACTTACCATTTGTTCCTAAGGAAATTTAATTGTTTAAAATATAAGGTGACAGGAGACCCAAGTGAAAGTTGAAACAAAACAGTGTGTCGAGTGTTATTAAAAACTATATCAATATAAGGGTTTTTAATGAAGGAAATTTTAAATACAGAAAGTATAAATAACCTGTAAAAGCAAACTTATTTTGTAGAGTTTTTCATGGATTTGGCTTTAGCTGTTTGCCTATAGTGAAAAAATTTTAATGTACTTGTTTTCGTGTGATTTTTATATAACACTATCATGGGAATCATGTCATTCTTAAAACTTTCATGAATTTATTTCTTCACCATAAGTATTATTAATATTAGTCTTCATAATGTTATATATACTTTATTTATTTGGTAAATGCATTCAGGAAACTAGTTAGACTATTTGTATAAAATTACTGACTTTTTGGCGTCAGGATTTATCCTGAACAATCCTGAAAAAAAAGAGCATTTGCTCTTCAGTTAAATAATGTAATGTTTGAAAGTGTTGTATAATTTTTGTGGCTATAAAGTTGTGTAAGTTGTTTTCTGTTCTTTAAAATGTAACCTTTGAAAATATTAACAGATAGTGCTCGAATGGGCTTCGCCTCGGAATTTTACTTCAGTTTGTGAAGAACTGGTTAGTAATGTTGAAGATTTGAATGAAGAGGTCTGCAAACTAAAGGATTTAATTCAGAAGGTATATATTTAATGTAAAAAGTGGGGGACATAATTTGCAGCATTGTATGTTAGACGATTAAGTAATTCTGACTAAAGCAATTTTAGCTCCCACTAGACAGTAGAAAGGAGGACAGTTTCCAAAGGAACAAATATACGTAGGAAACAGACTTTGTTGGTCATTTAAGAAATGCATACTAAAAGAACAGAGATTTGCATCTTTTAAATTAGCAGGGAGAAATGTATTACTCTACTAGAGTTCACCAAACCGATACTCTCGTGTGAGACTGCTGTCACAGCCGCTTCCAAAAACATTTTGGCAAGATGTGCCAAGAACGATAAAAATACATTTTTCGGTAATAGTTTAATAATTCCAAAATTGTATATAGAAGTGTCCTCTACTATAAGAATGATTAAATAAATTATGGTACACTTATTTTGGATAATGATATGCAGCCAGTTGTAAACAATAATGAAAATGAATTATCAACTTGTTAAAGGTATGAAGTTATATTTGTAAGTTTTACTTATTTGTAAATGTGCAGATAAAAAAATTACCCAAATGAAAGTTTATTAGTTCTGTTAATGAGGTAGGATTGTGGATGAAATATTCCTTCTATTTTTTAGACTTCGTACAATATGTTTTACAATTTCACTTTTTAAAAAAGTGTGGGCTTTTTTAGTTCTTGTTTCTATACTTATATACAAGTATATTTCTAGATTCAAAGACAGGTGATTTTCCCCCCATTAAGAAAATTGGCTATAACAAAATCTAAATAGGGAACTTTTTTGAAGATAGGTAGTAAAGGAAAACTTGCACTTGACTAAAAAATTCATTTCCGAGGTCTCCAAGTCTATTTAATATGTTTGATATCTATAGTATTTTAAAATATATAATGTGAACGTTAGATTTGCATTAAATTTTTATAGTATCAACCCATAAGTCATTTAATATTTTCATTAATATTTTTTCATCAAAAAAGTTTCCTCAGAATAAATTTTATACATCGTCAAAGTAATTTGTCATTCTAGCTGTTAACATATGTTCAGTCAAAAAGAGTCTTTTTAAAAAAATGAGCAGAAAATTGTGAAGTAAATTCTACAAAAAAGTAGAATAGACATTTTAAATGGGGTAAATGAGAAATTGCTTCAAAGTTCTTTTAGAAGATAACTCCAGAGAAGAGGCTTCTTAGAACTTGTATTATCTCTGACATTTATTCATTCAGCAAACATAAGAGTGCCTGCTGTATGTCAGGCAAACTGCTACACAGGCTAGGGAGAGCCTGAGCTAGCTGACAACATGTAAATGATAGCACTGTTCATCTTCACTATCCCCGGCATCTAGAATTAAGGGAATATTTTATTGATTTCACTTAGTAGGGTGTTTTTCATGGGAATCCAAGGGAAATATGGAAGGATTTAAGTAAAGATACTTCCTGTAAAGCATCGACCTTTAATGTGTAGTATAGGAAATTCCCTAAGTCATCTTTGTCTCATATTGGTAATTATTTGGTTTCTTCAATATGAGCTAAAAACATTTGGGCGTGGGGGTTGGGGGGGTTAAGAATTGGGATGAAATGAGAGAGAGAGAGAGAGAGAGAAAGAGAGAGACCAGATTTTCTTAAAGGAGTGAAATTAAGAAACTGCTTTAGGGGTTGGCTTTGACTCCAAAACATAAATAGTTCAATCAGTTACCATAATATGTATTTTAATAATGTGTCCTATCAACAGAAATTGTAGCTTTCTCTAGCTAAATGGAAGGCCTTCTTTCGTGACATTCTTTACTTGAATCTGTACATTTCTATGTAAGGACTAGCCTTGAAAACAGTCACTGGTTTATAATAATGGCAGATACAGTTCTTTGAGCAGGAAAGTTAATTTTGGAACAAGCTAGTGCATTGGGTTTTCTGGATTCATCGTAAACGAGTAGTAATCACCATAATGTGATTTGCTTTAAAGATACTGTGAAGGCTTCCAAATTTGCAAATATGCTATCGTGCCTGTTTAGCTTATGCTATTTCAGAGTTTACCAATAACTGAAGGGGATTTTTAAAAAGAACCATGTGAGTTATCATAGATGAGTGAGTGTATGGAGGTAACAGAGAGAGGGTGGGAGAGGTCAAAGCTAGACTTTAGCACCACATCACTCTCTTTCAGACCAACATACTGACATGCTCCTGTCAGAAGGGTCATTCTAAGTAATTGGTTAATAAAAGGAATGATTGTGTCAGGACTCAGTAAATGGGGCATCGGTGTCAGAAAGGAATCTGTGGCTGAATGAAGCCATTTGGAAGTTAGACCAAGAATACAGTATTAGCGACATTGGCATTGAAGTCCATTTTTGCTATAAATTTAGAATTAATTTTGCAAGCTTTTGAAATTAAATATTTACACTGTAGATTTCAGAAGTAGTTACTCTTGCTGATGTTGAAAGTGTTCGTCACCACTCTAGCACAGGATGCTTCTAGTAAATATCCCTCTATAAATGTGCCTGATTGTTTTTAATCTTTCAGGGATCTTTGGTTTCTGTTCATTCTCCCTTTTCTGCCTCTCCCCCAATAAGTGTCCCCTCTCCCCTCTCCCGTCTCCCCCTGCTCCCTTTCCCTCTCCCCGCTTTCTCCTCTCCCCTCTCTCCTCTCTCCTCCTCTCCTCTCTCTCTCTTCCCTCTCCCTTAGGCGCCCCTCTCCCCCTCTCCCCTCTACCCCACTCCCTTCTCCTCTCCCCTCTCCCCCCTTCCCTCTCCTCTCCCCTCTCCTCTCTCTCTCTTCCCTCTCTGTTAGGCGCATGTGCACAAACACGCAAGTTGGGGGACCTTCTTTAGTGAGGAAGTTCTATGTGTGGGAATTGAGAAACTGACTGGGTCATGTACTTTCATTGCTGAGAAGCACTAAAAGAACCACTTAATTTTTTGTGATGCTTGTTTCTGCAATTATATTGAAATAAAAGATTAAACTTCTAGCATTAGCATCAAATCTTGCAGTTTTTATTAAATTTCATGTATTATAGGTGTGCTAAAGAATGGTTAACTGTTTTGTAAGAAATCAATTGATATTTAATACAGAAGGAAAAAATAACAATTGTCATTTCTTATAGGTCGAAATAGGAACTTTAACATTAAAGGAACTTTATTTCATGACATAAAAGCATGATATGAAAACATAATAATCTATGAGAGCATTTATTTTTAATGGGAAACTAATGATTTACTATAAATGGCTCCTGGTGAAAGAAAGGCTGTTTCTCATGACATACGTGTTCACTTTAAATGTTCCTTGGGAATCTTGTATTGGCTACATCTAAACCAATGTACTAATATGAGTATAGTATTATCTTTTTAAAAATCAAATATATTTCTATTTTAAGTGTACTATTCATTAATTATTTTTCCTCCTATACCAAATATCAGTTGCAAAATGAAAGAGAAAATGATCCAACTCATATACCATTAATAGAAGAAGTATCTACATGGAATAGTGGAATTCTGAAGAGGACGGCTATTGCAGTATGCGGGGTTGGGTTTCTTCTCTTCATTTGCAAGCTAACTTTGCAGAGAAAATAATCTTAATATTTGTTTTGAGTAATGTATGTATATCTTATTCATATTACCTAAAAATGTTGCTTTTAACCATTTGTGGCACAACATTCTTTACCAATGCTTCATAGGAAATATTATAACAGCGCAGAGCAGGAAGTTTTTCTTTAGTAAGTGGTTTGTCAGTTTGAGTTAAAATATAATTTGTTATATGTTTATGTTAATTTTGATCAAGCAGTAAGTTATAAGTGATTCTTAAGTTTGATCCTGTGACTCTAAATCACATTCAAAATAAAAGTTTTGTCTAATAGTCTTTGACATCTAAAAAAGTGTGTTTATTTGTGACAATGAATCTTTCAGAATCTGTAAAGTGTTCATAAATAGCTGCTTTTTAGTCCCTATTTTCCCTTCCATTATTATGTAGGAAAGAATTTCTTACTTAATTTTTTAGTTATGTAACATCTTTAGGAAATTATTAATTTTGAAAGTATTCCAGAGATGTAATAGATAAAGATAAAATGTAAAATTTTTAAATTATGGGTTAAACACCTAGGGAAAATATTTTAAATATAAAGTAAAAACAGAAAATGCAGAGAATAATGTGGAAATCACAAAATACATTAGAATTTTTTTATCTATTGTACTTACTGGGAACATATGACATGTACTATATGAAGCATTCCATTCTTAAGGATGTTATGAAAATGAATGGCATTTAGCATATAATTTCTCATATCAATCCAAAGAAGTAATACACAGTTTCTCTTTTTATTCAAAATCAAAATAATATTCAGATTTTAAAAGTGATATTAATAAAAAGGGCAGGCCCAATTTAGCAGGGAACATAGTAGTTAAATCTGGCTTGATTTAGTACCATAACTTAGAACAGATTCAGTTGATCTGCAACTATTAAAAGGTAAACATCAAGCAAAGGAAAAAAACTGTGGAAAGGAAGAACAGTTGTGGAACTACTATTCGTAGCAATTTCTGCTTTTGGTTATAACAGAGCAGCAAGACTCGAATCATCATTCTTTTTCTAAGAATATACTCAACCATGTATCATTGAAAAGATTTGGTGTCTGACATTTTAACCTAAGTGCCACAGCAAGACATGTATATTTTCAGATAGCCCTCATTTAAATGGGTTCAAGGCTTAAAAACTAAACTGGAATATGGATAGGAAAATAGCTTTCTTTTAACACAGATCATGTTTCCCTACTAGCACTTGCTTAGGTAAATAGAAGATGTTTAATAAAAGGCGTTTGGTTTTCTTTTAAAAAGAAAATTAGGAAAATAACAGAAATACCACCTGATTATCTACTTACAATAAATAATCTTTTCACCTTAGCTCACCTGAAAGATGATCAGATTTCTCCTGTTGGCTGGATGGATCACTGTTTGTCTTTTTTTAGCCAAACCAAACTGTATGCATCTATCAAATATTAGGATAAACTATTAAAATACAAATTAATAAAGTATTTGCTTTCTGAAAGGACTTATCACAGAATCCCTTATAATAGTGATCTGTCCTATTAGCTGTTCAGGGGAAAGAAATACTATAAAGTCCATTGCATCTGCATATACTGCATGTATTTTTTTTATTCCCTTGACACACAGTATAATCTTCAAGATTACAAACTGAAAATAAGTAGGGCTGCACTTATTGTGATTAAATTGTTTCTTCATGGTACAGTATCAGTAGATTAAATAAGATTTTCCAAATGGTTTGTTTGATACTGGTTATTTTATCTAGCCTGTAAGCCTCTTCCTGCTCTGATAATTTGACTTGACTACAGTGCTTTACTGTGAGGCAGTATCACTCCTGGAATATTAATTCTTTTACAAGGTAGCTCAGTACAAATCATTTTTCTCCTCTTCTTCAAACAAGTTCCATAGAGACCTCCCTAAAACCACAGATAGAAATGTCATAAACCAAGTTTTAATTCTATGTACTTGAAAGTAGTAAAAGTTTTTTACTAATATTTAATTTTTAATTAGTTGGGATTGGATATTTCTATATCTTTGGAATTCAGATAGTCCATTATAAGCACCGGTTGGGGTGCAGGTATCTTTCAAAGAGACGCATGCTTACTTGCCACTATTTATTTGACTGTATAGAGAATTTTATTGCAAGAATTTTTTTATGACTTCACAGTATGCTTATTAGGAGGAGATGCCAGGAGAATTTCTGAGGTTAGTCAAGAGAATAATTGCTAACAGGAATTATAATCACAAGGCTGAAAGACACCCAAAAGTAATTAGAATGTGTAGCGAGGAGAGTGAACTGAATCTATGAACAACAGCCAAAGAAGAGAGAACTAGAGAGAAATCCTTACAGTGACCATGAAGTAAGAGAGGAGAAGGAGCATCAAACTAGCCTGATAGGTTCTCACACGTGAGGCGCTTTGTAAGTGCTGTTTCAGCAGGAACCCGTCACACATGGGAATTTCCGAAATCATGGGATATTTAAATGCTGCTGGATGTAAGGGGACAAGTGAGGGGGCAGTTCTTCTGGTCAGATTCAGATTCACTTTCTCAAGAGTTCTTAATGCATTTGCACGTCAGAAGCAATCCCGCTCTGCCTGCCACTCCTCCAGAGTGGCAGCTTAGTGCTGTCTGCACTCGGCTCCATTTCCCTGGTACAGTCACTACCCTTTCACTGGGCAACTCTATGCTTCTCTGCCCTCAGACTCCTAAAACTCCTCCCATCTCACTCCCAATGACAGCCCTGCTCCCTGTTGCCCTGGGAAACAGGATCAGTTGAAGAACTTCCACAGTGGGTTTCCTTGAGTTAAGTCAGCAAACTGTTTTGTGTAAAGGGCCAGATAGTAAATATTTTAGGCTTTGCAGGCCATGTGGTTTATGTCACCACTTCCTAACACTGCTGTCGTAGCACAAAAGCGCTTGTAGACAATACATAGATTAATCGATCTGGCTGTGGTAAATACAGTTTATTTACAGAAAACAGGTGGTTGCCCATGAAGCTATAGTTTGCCAACCTTAGTCTAGTATCACACAATTAAAATGGAGTTATTTTTCATTTTTCTCCAGTCTGACAGTCTCCGCCTTTTGATTGAATTGTTTAATCCACTCACATTCAGTGCTGTTATTGGTATATAATTGGACAGAAATATTAATCAATTTACTTTTGTTTTTTATATGTCTCATATAGAAAAATTTCTGATAATTTTTCCACCATATTTTTAAGTAATTTTCTTAGTGCTTGCTCTAGGGCTTACCATACGCACCTCAATTTTTAAGAATCTACTTCAGATATATGAATTTAATTCTAGTGAGATACAAACACTTTAGTCCTATATAACTCTGTTCTGTCTTTCATCTTTTGTACTACTGCTATGCGTATTATGTCTATATATGTTACAAATCTATACAGTTATTTATATAATTTTATGTCTATTAAAGAAACATGAAAACGATCAAGTTTATACTTATAGAGTTTTATTTGCATTCTTATTTACCATTTCTGGCTCTCCACTTGTTCGTGTGGGTTCAGGCTAGCATCTGGTGTTATCTCTATATCACCTCTGTACTCCAACACAACTCTGCTCCCACTCACCTCCTTTGTGCTGTTAGTTCCAAAAGTAATACATTTCTATCAGTCCCAAGCCCAACAATACAATTGCACACGTATTCCTTTATACAACTGCTTTTTACATCATTAAGAGAAGAAGAAAGATGCATTTATGTTGTCTTTTACAATTACCTAATTACCTTTACCACTGCTTTTTGGTGTGTGGATTTAGACTTCCACATGGGTTTACTTTCTGTCTAAAAACTTTACTATTCCTGGTTAGGTGGGTCTGCTAGCAATTAGTTCTTTGTGTTTTTGTTTATCTGGAAATCTCTTTTCTTGCCTTCATTTTTGAAAGAAAGTTTTTATAAATGTAAGATTCTAGGTTGATAGCTTTTTTGTTTTTTTTCTCTTTCAGTACTTTGGATATGCCACCTTACTACTTTCTAGTCTCCATATTTTTTATGAGAAGTCAGCTGGTGACCTCATTGGGGCTCCCTTGTACATGACAAGTCGTTTTGCTACTTTCAAGATTTCCTCTTCATCTTTCAGTATTCTTACCATATGTCTGGGTGTGAATCTCTGAATTTATCATTCTTGACGTTCCTTGAGCTTCTTGAATGTGTAGATTAAGGTTGTTCAACTGTGGGAAGCTTTCAGGCGTCATTTCTTAGAATGTTTTTTCTATTCCTTTCTTTTTGTCTTCAAGTTCAGTGATTCTTTTTTCTGCCAGTTCAAATCAACTATTGAGCCACTGTAATGAATTTTTAATTTTAGTTATTGTTCTTTCAACTCCAGAATTTCCATTTGGGTTTTTTTATGACTTTTATCTATTGATATTCTCTATGATGAGACATTTTCTTTATAACTTCCTTCTTTAAGCATAGCTTACTTTAGGTTTTTTAATGTATTTATAATGGCTTCTTTATTAAATATGGCATCTGGTGCCTCTCACAGTTAGTGTCTGTTGCCTAGTCTTTTTCTTGTGCATGGGTCGCACTTTCCTGTTTCTTTGCCTGTCTCATAAACTTTTTGTTAAAAAGTGGATATTTTTAGATATCCAGTTTAGCAATTCTGGACAGTAATTCCTGTCTCTCTACCCTCAAGGAATGTTTTTTATTATTGTTTGCTTGTTTGTTTGTTGAATGACTTGGCTGGACTATTTTAGTAAAGTCTGTTTCCCTCACAGTGTGACCCCCTGATGTCACTCCTCAGAGGCTGCAGTCTTGGGCAGGCACAGAGTTACCTGGGATTTTAGCAGGGCTCTTTTTAACTGTCTCTTTCTCTGATCTCTCTGATAGATTTGTCTACCTCATTTGGTATTACACCCAACCCTTTGATGCCACTGATTACTGGTTGATTATTATTTTTGACATTGTTTTGGCATGAATTGCCCAGCAGTGTGATAGAATTGAATTTGGGCAGGGCTGGTTTTTGAGGCCACCTTTTGAGATTTATTCTGACCAGGGGAGCCCGCTTCTTGGCTGTCTCTTGCCCTGGTTTTCTCTGGTAAACTAGGTGACTTACAGTTTAGCTTCTTGCTCCTAATTAAGAGACACTGTTATCTCAGAGTGCTCCCTTAGGCTTGATTTTCTCCACATTCTTTTTCAAATAAAGTCAGTTCCTTTGGGGAGAACTGTCAAGTTCCCTTTTCTTATGAACTGCTTCTCCCCGGGAAAGATCTGTGAGCCAAATCTCTGGGTGCTGGATCGGGCAGTCACCTCCGACCTGAACTTGGTGCTCATGGCTGTGCCCTGTGAGTGAGCTGGGATGACGGAGGCCAGGATCCCAGTATTCTGGTCTGCCGTCCCTGGGGTGGTCCTCATCCTGAGGAGCTCAGTGGAAGGACGGAGCCCTCCAGTTGTCAGCCAGTCATCAGAATTGAGCCTTGTGAGCTTGGAGTTGGAGGGGATATGAAATGCTGGCAACTTATCCTGCAGAGGAGATATGATCCCCCCTGTTTGGAAGCTGAGGGAAGGGGGAGCCCCATCTTCTTGGTCACATTATGTCCAGAGTGGGGTTTCTGTCAAATTGAGCTGACTTGGGAGGGGGGGTGAGGAGTGGGGAGCAAGAGAGGGAAGGGGTCATGGCTCAGTGTTAGTAGGTTTTCTTGAGTCATTGTTTCTTCATTTATTCTGAGCTCTGAGGCCTCTTTCCAGAGACTCTACATCAAGGTTGGGTTTTTATAGCCTTCTCTGGCTTTGCTTGTGTCTCTAGGGAGTACATCCATGGAGCGCTTCACACTTCCATCCTGGCAGTGACGCCCCTTAAGCAATATTTCTATCTGCTATGTGCTGAGTATGGTGCTTGGCCTAGAACAGTGTGCAAGATTTTTTTTTTAAGTCAGAAACATTAGGTAAATATTTTCCACGTAAGCTTTGCCTAGCTCTAGGTTAATATAGGATGCTGACAATTCTCAGATTATCTCAAGTCTATTAGAAGCAAAAGGCAAAGACCACGTAGGTTTGACCAGGATATACTAGGACTAGATAAAGATGAGTAAAGCAAAGCTACACTCTCAATTTTGAAAGCTTTCCTGTGGACGGTGTTTCAGCTAATACCTAATTTTTACTCATTATATTTATCAAATATGGGGAAAAGGATATCGAAAACTCGAAAAGGTTGTCACTCAGAAATGAAGCCAGCTACAATTTCAAGCACCAGAATCGAAATTGAGGTGTTTTGTTTTTTTTAAATAGCATGTTTTTATTAGTACCAAACTTTTTTTTATTATCTTAACACTATGTGAAAGTGAATCATTGAAAACAAGCATAACCATGATGACTTCTGTTTGCACTCCAAGTCACTGTTACTACTTAATAATTTAATCATTTGTAGCTCTGAGGGGGTGGGAATAGGGTGGGGATTTTCCTTTTGGCACGTCCACTAGTGACTAATACATTTATTTCAAGTGCCAATGAAAATGTTATACTGGACTTATGTGACACATTTGTTAGTTATTAGACATACTAATTCTAAACCATTTGAGCAGTGCTCTATTATATTTCCCTACCTGTAAGTTCAGATCATTTTATCAGTGTTCCAAACAAAATGAACACGTTTTTAATACAGCATAACATTTTTGGAGAAGAGAAAGGAAGGACAGTAGGCAGGAGTGGCCCCATCCTGGACTGAGCTCAGGAAGACACTGTTATTCACCTTTTCTTCTCAACTGCTGCTCTTCCATAATTGTTTCCGTGAACTTCCTTCCTTCCTGGAATCTTCCTAACACTTTAATCTTCTTTCTTTTCCTTTTGAAGTCCGCGTCTCCTGTTACATGCTGCCTGTTTCCTCAACCCCTAACCTGCCCTTCACCTTTCCGCTGACGGTGAGATAGCAGAAGGCAGCCTGGTCTCTAGCCTTGTGGTCAATAGCTCATACATTCTCCGAGCATGGTTTCCTCATCTGCAGAATAGATTATCCCTAAGATGAAATCGGAATAATGCCATCCTCAGAAATGGATCCAGTTTGGAAATCTGAAATGAGAAGAAAACCTTACGGTCTTTATGTAGGAGAATCAATGCTTACTAGACAAGTTGAACAAGTGGTTTTGCTTTTATCTCACGTTCAGAGATCTGACGTGAGAATTGTTCTTAATGTTCAGTTATTGCTAATATTTTACAATATCTTGGGGAAACTTACTAGTAATGACATTTCAAATTATTAAACAGTTATTGATTACTTAGTATGTTTAAGAGATTATACCCTTATGTTACATACTTTATATGAGATCAGAAAACCTAAATATTTTTGCTACTATTGAGAGAGAGAATGGGATTCCTGTTGTTTTAAAGCTGTAAACTTTTTTTAAAAGAAACCACTTTGTAAAACATCCATGGGAAAGGGTGTGGTTGAGCATTTCTTTTTCATGTCCACAGTTGAGAGTGTGGTGATAGATTCACTTCTTTTTCCTTGTGGGAGTAGGGCTCAACCTCAGCCAGTGCCCTCCTACCAAACAAACAAAAAACAGCTACAAAGGGAAAATCTACAAAGGTCCTAATGTATGAAATCTTGTAGAAGAGATTTAGACCAGATTTAATGTAAACTTCTAGATTCAAGGTTTGTTAGTATTAAACCAATTTTTGGAGTTGCACATATACAATTTCCCCTGCTCCCAATGCAAGGTATCAAAGTAAGAGATCTAGAATCTTCAGTAATAATAGTCTACCTATCCACTTAGTGGTATTATTATAGTAACACTCATGGTCACCTGTGGCATACCAAGGTTGGATTTAAAATGTGGAAATGAAAGATTACAGTTACTATGCGAAGTTTTTAAATCAGTTTCTGGATAAAATAGGAATAACATCATAGAATAAAATAAAAATTGGGGATTTTGTTCTTAGTAAGGCTTGATAGCCTGAACTGGATGCTGTATGTGGCTCCCCGATCTCCCTTCAGGAATAAAGAACATTTCCACAGCTGCTGGAAGTATGCAGACAGCCCTCTTTGGGACTTTGCTAAAGAAAACTGCCTTCCCCAAAGTATGCCCTACTCCCAGGAATGACTTATCAACATAGGGATGTAAAGACGCCAATTTCCGGGGCCTCCTGCCAACACAGGATAACCGGAAGGCCATCAGCTTCACTAAGACCGGCACAGCCCTTCTCCGCTGCTCAGTCCCAGCACTTCTCTGCCCTTGCACAGCAGTTTTACTCCAGCGCCCTCGCAACAAACATCCTGTATGCCTGTCTCCACCTCAGTTTTAGTTTCCCTGGGAAGCAGCAGTGCCTTGCAAAAGTAATGAAATATGATTATTACTAATTATTTTCTCTGAAACTTTAGTTTCATAATCTTAAAAATAAAAACCATCCTGAGCCAGGGTTATGGTCAGAGTGTTAAAGGTGATGATGACATAGAAATGGTCACCGGCTTATAATTAATGCTAGACTTGGGCTAGAAATACTTTCTATCGTATGGTGACATAATTAAAGATACTTACCGTCTCTAAACTGACCCAGATGTCTTCACAATCTACAAGGTAAGGGTTAATAGGTCAAGCAGGTAAATACCCACTCTAGTTCCGTCTCCCTTTGTAACGATTGTGCCATGCTCTCAGTCAGCTACAGGTTAGAAGCAGAAACCACTTGTCTACAAAGCCAAACTGTTAAACCCTCTTGTGATGGTGGAGAGCTCCAGTTTGCATTCTTACTATTCCATCGGTAAAGACGGTGGAGGGGTGAGGCGGCATGGCCCCAGGCTCACTCGGACTCGCTGCTTGGTACCTGCTGATAGCTCTCACCTCACATCACCTCACAAGAGGAACGCATCTCCTCAAAACATTTTACATGTGGGGCACCAGAGTTCACCTGAGACGTAACACATTCCCTCGGCTTTTTACTCATTAAATTCACCGGATTGAAAAAAATACCCACTTCATGCCTACTTGAGAACTAATACAAAAAGCATGGATGGAAAGTCCAGGCCAACTGAATTGCTAAAGAACCTGAAGTATAATAAATTCACTGTTCTCCCCAGAAAGGGGCTGCGCGGAAATCCCTGGAAGCCTTAAGTGGAGCCATACACCAAGAGCCGTGAGGGGACCCTGCGTGTTGACCTGCAGCAGCTCGTCCAGCTCTGCATGACCTACCGCTACGGGTGAGAAAAATAAACCCCAATTTCCTTTAAACCACTGTGGTTGGGTTTTCTGCTTGTGGTACCAAAGGCATTCCCTATGAACACCGAGTTATACTTCTGTCACCTCGCTCTGCAATTCTCTCTCCATCAATACCGTTTTCAAGATGCATCCACGTTAAAAAGTAAAGATGTCATTAATCCTTTTTAACTGCTCTATAATATCCCATCATAAATCCATCCCACCTTTTACCTACCCATTCCCCCATTGCTACAATTTTGAGGTATTTCTGACAGTCTTCTCAGTAACGTTGCACTGTATATGCCTGTACATGTGTCCTCAGGAACCTGTAACAATGTTTCTTTTAACTATATTTAGCAGTAGAATAGCTAGTTGTAGGGTTCAAATATTTTCGATTTCATTAACTACTGATCTTGCCAGATATTTCTGTTTGCCCCCCAGTCCTCTCTCCATCCAGCCCCTCCCTGGGAAGCTGAATCTCGGAACTACATCAGGACCATTCAGCTGCTGATGGTGTGTATCCCACAGTGCACCGCGGCAGGAGACCTGAGGGGAGAGTGAGGCCCAGGTGTTTCCTCACCTGGCTCTACTGCCTGCAAGATGGGATCTGTGACCCTCCGCTGAGTAACACTGCTCCTCTCAAGACAGCCTCTACAAGATGCGCTCCTAGGTCCCAGGAACCGGCAGTACCCACCCCCAGTCCCTTCCAGGTAGCAGCTCCTTTGCCCACACCTTCCAAAATAGTCTCTGTGAATAAATCAAACCTGAATTACATGCCATCTTTCTCCAGGTGACAGCCTGACTGCATCACTGCTATCCTGCTCTTCTTCAAGCGGGCTACTTGTGTATTAATTTACAGACCTGTCAGCAGTGCAGGAGTTCATGACCCCACAGCCATACCAATGCTTAATATTAACTGATGTACATTTTCTTTTCTCTGATGGAATTGGTAAAGTTGATTGTTTTTATTTTGTACTTCTGTGATTACTAGTGAAAATGATCATCTCTTTATACCCCATTTTTTCTCCCTATACATTGTTTTTTATTATCATTTCCCTATTTTCCTACTGGGTCACCTTTTTCTTGTTACTTTTAGTCCTTTAAATAGTTGAAATACTAATGCTTTATCTGTAACATACTGAACTGTGTCCTATCTACTGCTTATCTTTTGTCTATGGTGTTCTCTGCTGCCCAAACATTTTTTAAAATCTACCTATAATATTTTGTTTTAAAGTTTTACTTTTTATTTTATTTATTTATTTATTTATTTTTAGCTGAGGCATCCTGCCACCCATTGGCAGCTCAGCAGCTGCTCAGCTCAGGCCGGGAATCGAACTGCTGTTGCTCAGAGCTCAAGCTCTTGAGCAAGCTCTTAACCAACTAAGCCACTCGGCCTGCCCTGAAGTTTTACCTTTTGAATTTTGGACTTTAATATACCTGAAAGTTGTTTTTATCCACAGTGTGAAATAGGAGTCCAATGGCATTTCTTTCCTTATTGTGAACCAATTTTCACACCATTATTGAACTATCTATCTGTTCCTGCTTTATTTGAAATGTTGCTGTTTCTATGCCTAACTTCTAATGATCTTATGGATCTGCATTTTATGTTCTATTCCATTCACCTATTCACTGCCAATGCCACACTGTTTTAAGTACTAAGACTTTATTATATGTCTTAATACCTGGTAGCATAATAGTAATTTACTATTACTTTTTAATTTATTGCTGGCTTAGAAATATATATAAGTTGATTCTGTACTTGATCCTGAATCCAGCTCAAGATTCTGAACTGCTTAACTATCTTATTCATTGTCATAGTTTTGTCCACTGACAGTTTTAGGTTTTCTGTGTAGATCTGCAAATAATGAAAATTTCATCTCTTTCTTTCCATTTCCTATACTTTTTATTTCCTTATCTTATTAGAACATTTTAGGACCTCAGTCCCATGGTTGGTAATAGTGGTGATAATGGATGTTCTTATTTTGTTGCTTTGGGGATGACTATTTCATCATTAAATATGATATATAATAGTTGCTGTAGGTCTCATACATTCCTTCCAATCAGTTAAGAAAATTTTCTCCTACTGCTCTGGTGTAAAAAGATTTTTTCAGTAAAATTGATGTCAAGTATTGAATTTTATCAAATTGTTTTCTGCTTATTTTGGGATAATCCTATATTTTTCCATTTCATGTGTTTATACAGTGAATTACATTGATAATTCTTTAAAATATTGAAGTATTCTTGCATGTGTTGATCATGATTTACACATACACTTGGTTTGATCATATTTTATTTATGATATTTTCATCTGTATTCATAATTGATATTAACATTAGTTCATGTCTTGTTTTGCTCCTGTATAGTTTTGTTATCAAGGTTACAGTTGCCTCATAAAAATGAATTGTAGTTCTCTAACTATTTTTTAAATCTTGCTGAATCTGTAGGTATTTCTCTTTTTTACCCAAAGAGTGTATGGTTTTGTCTTTGTTTTTCTGGATCCACCTAGGAAGAGGCTAGTCTCTTTGGTTAATCTTTCCACAGACCTAGCATGTTTTTCTTGAATCGTGCTAATAAACCCATGTTTTCTATTTTATTAATTTCTGTTCTTTTTCATTTTCTTCCTTCTGTTTTCCTGAGTTAATCCCGTCATGCTTTTTCTAATTTGAGGGCATGTATATAGCTCATTACTTAACATCATTTTTCTTTTATAGTATAAGCATTTAAAGCTAAAGTTTTCATCTAAATATCACTTTAGCTATTATACAGTCCATAAGTTATGTCATATTTCTTATTCCATTCAAAATATTTTCTAATTCCTATGAATTTTTTTTGATTAGTGAATTATTTTAAAACATTTTTAAATCTCTAAACATGTCCTTGGGAAATTTAGCTTATTGAATTTTGACCTGAAAATTAGGTTTATAAAAGAGCAGTTCTTCATTTTCTGCTGAATTTAGTTTTGTAACTTTGTACGTGATCAATTTTTGTAAGTGTATCACATTTGCTTTAAAAGATTTGGTATTTTTAAATTGTGGAGTACAAGTTTTCCATGTATCAATCATATAAAACCTCTGTATTGTTCAAATCTTACAGCCTTACTAATTTTGTCTTCTTGCTCTATCAATGTATAGGTTGTAAAAATAGCCATAAAATATTTTCTTCCCTGTATTCATGCCCTTGTAATGGGACAGTATGTCCATCAGAAAAGTAGAATCTTGGCCAGCCAAGTGTCTCAGTTGGTTAAGAGGTGGCTTGGGAGCGTGAGCTCTGAGCAGCAGGGCTGCTGTCTCGGTTCCCATATGGGCCAGTGACGCAGCGCCCTCTGCAGCTAAGATGGTGAACAACAGTTCGACCTGGAGCTGGGCTGCCCTGAGTGGCCGGCAACGGCGTAGGCTTCAGTGGGCTGCCGAGTGACCGACAACCATCGTGAGCAGTGGGCAGCTTGTGGGAGCTGCCGTGAGCGGCCATTCAATGTCTGGCAACAGACTGCCTCACCTAGGAGGAGCACAATGATCATAATACCAACATGGGCCAGTGAAACGATGTCCTCCACAACTAGACTGAAGAACCAAAGGACAGCAACTTGTCTGTTTTCCTTCCCTGATTCCCCAATAAAATCTTAAAAAATAAAAATAAATAAATAAATAAAATCTCCTCACCCTGTATCCAGATTGACCATGTGACTTGTTTTGGCCAACGGGACATTAGAAAACGTGTTGCAAGCAAAGACGAATGGTGCTTGTGCATTAGGGTTGGCTCCCTTGCTGCTTCTGATCTGTCACATGAACAAGTTCAGGATAATTTAATAGATGAATAGATAAACATGGACAAGTTATCCCTCATTTCAGCGTACACATGTGAGTGAGGCCATCAAACATGCGTGAACTCGATTGAGAAAACCCAGCTGAATGCTGTTTAAATTGGTGACCCACAAAATAATGAGCTAATGCTCATCATACATGGCTGTTAAGTGTCTAAATTTTGGTAGTTGTTTTAAGCTATGTGTTACATAGCAAAGGCAAACAATAATTTCTGAGAGATGGGTTAGAATCTCAAAGGTTATGGATTTGTCAGTTTAACCTAGTGTTTCTGTTCATTTTTGCTGTGAAGATTCGAGAACATATTGTTAGGGAAATTTAAGCAAAATTATTATTGTCTGCCATGTGGGTTGTATCTTTTATCATTTTGTAAACCTTTTAATCTCTACCAATGTTTCTGCCTTACACTCTAACTTACCTGATACTAACATAGGTATAATTTTAAAAATACATTATTTGCCTGGTATGCCCTTTACCATCATTTTACTTTCATTCTTTCTGTATCCTACAAGGAAATCTACCTGCCAATCCCTGTCTTTAAACAGAGATGGAAGAGTCCAAAAAAGAAAACAATGTCGAGAGAGGATCCAAGATGGCAAAGTAGATAAACACTGTGCTTCCCTCCTCCTGTGACCACATTAAAATTACAACTAAATTTTAGGACAATCAACCTGGAGAATGACCTGAAGTCTCTAGCTGAACAGAAGTTCTATAATTAAGGATATAAAGAAGCCACATTAAGACTGGTCGGAGGGGCAGAGATGTGTAACAGGTGGCCCCACATTTGTGTGTAGCAGTTGAGAACCAGAGGGGTATCTCAGCTGCGGAGGTCCCCCCTGGAGGAGCAAGTGACCCCAGCCCCATTTGGGGCTCTCCAGCCCCAAGTACCAGTGACAGGAAGAGGAGCCCCTACAACATCTGGCTGTGAAAAACAATATGAATTCTGACTGTCCAAGTGGCACGGAAGACTGTGGAAAACCCATACATCCTTTTAAAGGGCCCCTGCACACTTGCTCACAGGTACACACCCTGGGTTCTGGCAGAGAGTGACTTGGAAGGCATCAGAAAAATACAGGGAGAGACTAAGTTTTGTGGCTTCAGAGCAAGTTCTGGAGGGACAGTCACCATTTTTCCTGTGTAGATCCCTCCTTCTGTACAGCTGGCAGGTGGGCATCATCTTTCTAGTGTTGAGCCCTATTCCACATGGTCAAATCTGAGTCTACATTGGCCTATCAACCCTGCTGGCTCCATCCTGGTGACTCACTGGGACCCGACCCCACCCAACCCATTCAACACCTAAGGCATTTTCTCAGGGAGCAGCCAGCCCCGCACATGTTACATTCTTCCTTGGACAACTCTCAGGGGTCCATGGACACCAGGTGGGCAGCGGCTGGCCTTGTTGTGCTCTGAGACTTTTGCTGAGTAGTTTCAGGCTCAGACTGGCACCAAGCCAGAATCTACATTAACCTAGTGAACACTAGTTCAACCTTGGTGACTCCCTGAGACCCTGCCTCACCCAACCTGCGTGCTGCACAAAGCTGTATCAGCAGCTGAGCTGGCAGATGGGAGCAGGCCTTGAGGTGTCCTGGGCTTCTGCCAGCAGTACCCCAGGCCTGGTACTGCTGGCAGCCATCCTCAGTTCAAAGTGTGGCTCTCCCACATGTTTCCAGGTCCTGCACAGGCAGCAACCAACTGTGGATTGCTTTGTAGCTCCTACCAAGTACTCACCAGCTGATCACAGGCAGTGGCTGACCTGGGCCTGCACCAGAGCCCCTCCCAAGAGGCCCCAGAACCAACATACCCAGAGATTGGCATCAGACCACAAATAGACATTTCTCCAAAGAGGACATAAAGACGGCCAATAGACATGAAAAGATGCTTAATACCACTAATCAGAGAAATGCAAATAAAACCACAATGATGTACCTCACACCTGTCTGAATGGCTATCATCAATAAATCAATAGACAAGTGTTGGCAAGGATGCAAAAAAAAGAGAACCCTTGTGCACTGTTGGTGGGATTGTAAATTGGTGCAGCCACTATGGAAAACAGTATGGAGGTTCCTTTAAAAATTTAAAGTAGAATTACCTTATGACCCAACAACTCTACTTCTTGGTGTTTATTCAAAGAAATCCAAACCACCAATTCAAAAAAATATATTCACCCCTATGTTCATTGCAGCATTATTTATAATAGCCAAGATGTGAAAGCAACCCAAGTGCCCATCAGTAGACGATTGGATAAAGAAGTGGTACGTATATACAATGGAATATTACTTGGCCATAACAAAGAATGAAATCTTTTTTTTTTTAACTTTTTTTTTAAAAGATTTTTATTGGGGAATTGGGGGGATTGGAACAGTGCTGGGGGATTGGGGAAGGGGAACAGACAAGTTGCTGTCGGTTTGTTCTTCAATCTAGTTGTGGAAGACGTTGCTTCACTTGCCCAAGTTGGCACCATCATTGCGCTCTTCCCGGGTGAGGCAGATCAGTCACCAGCCTCTGGACAGCCGCTCACTGCTGGCCGCTCATGCTGGCTGCTGGCTACACATGGTAGCCCATGGCAACCCACTGCCACAGGAACTGCAGCCTACACCGCGACTCATGGCAGCCCAGCTCCAGGTTGAGCTGTTGTTCAGCATCTTAGCTGTAGAAGGCAGTGTTCACTGGCCCTCATATGTGGGATCCAAACCGGGGCCCTCTGGCATCCCAAGCGAGTTCTTAACCATCGCGCCACTCGGCCGGCCCCACAAAGAATGAAATCTTAACCATTTGCGACAACATGGACGAACCTAGAGGGTATTATGCTAAGTGAAGTAAATCAGAGAAAGACAAATACCATATTATCTCACTTATATGTAGAATCTACAGGACAAAATAAATGAACAAATAAACCAGACTCAGACTCATAGATACAGAAAATAAACTGATGGCTTCCAGAGGGGAAGAGGGTTGGGGAACTTGGTGAAAAAGGTGAAGGGATTAAGGAATACAATTTGGTAGTTACAAAATAGTCATGGGGATGTAAAGCACAGCGTAGAGAATATAATTAGTACAGTTGCAACAACTATGTATAGAGCCAAGGGTGTACTAGATTACTTGGGGGGGGGGGTACTGCATAAGTTATATAAATATCTAACCACTATGCTGTACATCTGAAACAAATATAATATTGAATGTCAACTGTAACTGAAAAAATAAATTATTTTTAAAAACATGAAAAATTTTGTTCGTTTACATTTATTGTGTTATTGCTATATTTGTATTTATTTCTACCATCCCTTATGCTTTTTAAAAGTGTTTCTCCTTTTAACTTTCACTGAATTTATGAAGTTTGTTTTATAATCCCTCTTTTTTCCCTACCAGATTGTAAATTATACATCCTTTTTTATTCTTTTTAGTGATTATCATTAAATTTTTAACATAATACCAGATGGAAATTCTAAAGAGAACCAGTAGTTCTCTCTTTCCCTTAAAATTAGAATCCAGAAAACTTTTAAGTCTGATTATTCTCCTTTTGTTTTACTTGGCTTCTTCGTATACTTATTAGACATTTGGATATTCTTTTTTGTGGAGGGACTGTTCAAGTCTTTACCTATTTTATAATTGGATTGTCTACCGTTTTCCTTTTGACTGGTAGAAATTCTTTAAATATTCAAGATAAAATTCCTTATTGATTATATGTATTGCAAATACCTTCTCTCAGTCTAGTGTTTACTGTTTCACTTTCTAAATGGCGTATTTTGGTGAACCAAAGTTCTTAAGTGCAATATGTTTCTCTTTTTCTTCACAGTGCTTCTTATGTTCTGTGTAAGAAATCTTTGCATTTACAAAAGTCATTAAGGTGTGTCTGTGTTTTATTCATGAAACTTGGTTGTTTTTAGCTTTCACATCTAGATTTATGATCCATCTCAAATTATTTTTTGTATTATAGGAGGTAGAGCTTAAGATTAATTTTTGTCCATTCAAGTGTCTATTTGCTCTGGTACCAAATATTGAAAGAAATTTTCTTTTCCATTAAATTACTTTGCACCTCTGCTGAAAATCAAGTTGGCCCTATGTGTGGGGTTGTATGTTTGGACTCTATTAATTTGTCTCTAACAGTTCTTGCACCACATCACCTTATCTTAGTATTTTAGCTTTATAGTAAGTAAGCTTGATATCTCATAGTGTAAATCGTCCAACTGGGCAAAAATGTCATGACTATTCTAAGCCTGTTGAATTTTCATATACATTTTAGAATCAGCACTGAGGAGGCTTATCATCACTTGAAAGTGATTTAGATGACAAGGTCCTAGATTTCAAGCCTATGCCATATTGGAATAAGACTTTGGGGTACTTGTGGGAGTGTGTTTTGTTTTTGTTTCTGTCTTGTTTTTTTTTTTTTGCATGCAGAAGGAATATGAATCGTTTTAGCCAGAGAGAAGACTGTTGAAGATTATATTTTCTAGAGATGGTCACAATATTATCTTGTATGTCCATGTTCTTCTGCATTATTACTTTGTTACTCTCCTACCAAGAAGTTGAATCTATTTCTCATACTATTGAATCTGGGTAGGTCCTGTGACTGCTTTGATGAGACCCAGGGTAGTCTTTAACTGGCTTGGCAACTTTTACTTCTTCTGACTTGGAGCCTTAAGCCAGCATGTAAGAAGTCCAGGCCACACAGAGGATCACAGAGCTGCCAGACATGTGAGTTAAAAAGCCATATGGGACCTCATTCCCAGTTAGTCTTTCAGATGAATCCAGTCCCAGCTGATGTCTGACTGCAAGCACTGCAACTATATGAAAGATCCCAAGCATGAACCACCAGCCTAACTCCAGCCCACAGAGCTCTGAAAGATAATAATAAATTGATGTTTTAAAACACTTAAGTTTTGGATGGGTTCTGGCTAAAGATGGTATTGTAAGAGACTCCTGAACCTACCTCCTCCCAAGAGCATACTGAATCTAAATTTACATATGGAACAATTCTCTTTGAAAGAAATCCATAAACTAGCTGAGTAGCTCCTTCACGTTAGGTAAATGAGAAAAAACTCACATTGAAACAGGTAGGAGAGGCTGAGATACAATCTCACCCTATCTCACCACTGATGCAGCAACACACAACCAGGAGGTAACTAACAACTTCTAACTCCTCCCAAGGAGTGAAGGGTTTGGAACCCACATGTCAAGCCTCAACTTTTAAGGTCTCCACCCAAGAAATGGGCCCCCAAAACATCTAGCTTTGAAAGCCAATGGGGCTTGCATCCATGAGACCTACAAGGCCTCAGTGAACTAAGAGATGGTTCTTTTTTTAAGGATAATTAAAAATAACTTTTTACAGCATAGTGGTTAGACATTTACGAGTATATAACTTAGAAAATGATGTCTCCAATAAGTCTAGTACCCCCTTGACACCATACATAGTTATTACAATATCATTTACTATATTTCCTATGCTGTATTTTATGTCCTTGTGACTATTTTGTAACTGTCAATGTGTACCTCTTAACCCAGCCACCCTCCAACATCCATTGCACCTGACAACCATCAGTTTGTTATCTGTATCTATGAGTTTCTATCTGTTTTGTATGTTTGTTTATTTTGTTTTTTATATTTCACATATAAGAGAACTCATATGGTATTTGCCTTTCTAAGAGAAAGTTCTTAAAGGGCTAACATGGACTCATGGTGGCTAACCTCTCAGAACCCAGAGCAGAAGCAGCATACTGAAATGCCATTCTTTCCCTACATGAGTATTTGTTTATCTTAAAAGTCTCAGCCTTTAGGGCAGGTTTCTAATTAGTCCAATCAGAGAAGCATGAAGAAAAAAAAGTGTAAAAGACTGAGATAGCTTAAGGGACTTACAGAACAATATAAAGGAAGCAGATATTCACATTATAGGCATCTGAGAAGTAGAAAGAAAGAAGGGGTCAAAAGAGTTTTTGAAGAAATATTGGCTGAAAACTTCCCTACCCGGGGGAAGGAAACACACATCCAGATACAGGAAGCCTAGAGTGTTCCAAATAAGAGGACTCCAAGGAAACTCACACCAAGACATATGATAATTACATTGTCAGAAGTTAAAGACAAGGAGAGATTGTTAAAATCAGCAAGAGGGAAATGATGTGTTACATACGTCGTTGTGTTACATACATAAAGTTCCCTTGTGAAACGGAACTTTCATAAGACTATAAGAAGAATTTTCAGCAGAAACTTTGCAGGCCAGAAGGAAGTAGCATAATATATTCAGAGTGCTGAAAGAAAAACATTGCCAACCAAGAATACTATACCAAACAAATTGTCCTTCAGAATTGAAGGAGGTATAAAGTTTTTCATATAAGCAAAAGCTGAAGGAATGCAGCACTACTAGACTGGCCTGATAAGAAATGTTAAATAGACATCTTTAAGCTGAAATAAAAACGGCTAATTAGTAACAGGAAAGCATAGGAAAGTATAACTCACTGGTAGAGGTAAATATACAGTTAACTGCAGAATACAAATATGGTTGTGGATTTAGTGTCAAATCTAGTATGAATGTTAAATGTTAAAAAATAAAAGCCTAGCTGAAAGAAGCCCTATAACTATGGACATACAGAAGAAGCCACCTCAAGACTGGTACGAGAGGCAGAGATGCAGAACAAGCTGGTCCTACACCCACACGTGGTGGTTAAAAATCAGGAGGGATATCTCAGTTGTGGAGCTTCCCCCAGGGGAGCAAAGGGTCTCAGCCCCACACCAGGCTTCCCATCCCAGGGCTCCAGTGCTGGGGAGAGAAGACCCCACAATGATTGGCTGTGAAAATCAGGGGACATTGTGGCTGAGTGAGATGGAGGGCTGCAGGAGTCCCAGGCACTCCTCTTAAAGGGCTCACACACAGACTTACGAGCTGATGGACTCACTCTCTCTGAGCTCCAGTGCTGGGGCAGCAGCTCAGAAGACACCAGGGACATATAGAGAGGAACTGAATTGTCTGGCTTCAAGGGGAGGGCAGGAGAGCCAGCTTTCTTCAAGACAAAAGTGCTGGCAGAGGCCATTTTCCTTTGTTGAGCCTTACTCCCATCCAGCCTGCAGACTCAGACTCAGGCGACTGCCATATCTGCGTCTCCATCAACCTGGTTAATACTCTTCACCCTGCCCTGGTGATTCCCTGAGACCTTGTCTTACCCAACTTGCCATTCCACCCAAGCTGCTTCCAGTGGCTTTTCCATATAAGTGGCCTGTCTTGACTCATACTGTGGACTTTTCTAAAATCTCTCAAAGGTTCACAAAGCCCCAAAAGCAGCATCTGGCCTCAGCATGCCCTATATGTCTTGCTAAGCAGCCCCAAGTCCAACACTGGCGGCAGCTGGCCTTGGTTCACAGTCCACTCTACTCAGACTGGGAAGCATAGCAGCTCTACCTAATACATAGGAACAAACACAGAGAGGCAACCAAAATGGAGATGCGAATATGTCTCAGATGAAAGAACAGGGCAAAGTTCCAGAAAAAGAACTCAACAAAATGGAGACAAGCAATCTACCAGATGTAGAGTTCAAGACAATGGTTATAATGATGACCAATGATTTCAGGGAGAATTTCAACAGAAAGATAGGAAACAAAAAAATTGTGACAGAAAACATAAAAAAGAACCAGTCAGAAATAACAATAACACGTGAAGAATACATTGGAAGGAATCAACAGTAGATTAGATGAAGCAGAGGCTTAAATCAGTGATTTGGAAGACAAGGTAGCAGAAAACACCCAATAATAGCAGCAAAGAAAAAAGAATCCAACCCCGAATAGCCACAGCAACCTTGAGAAATAAAAACAAAGTGGTAGGTATCATGCTACCCAACATCAAATCATACTACAAGGCTACAGTAATCAAAACAGTATGGTACTGGCATAAAAACAGACACACAGACCAATGGGACAGAATAGAGAGCCCAGAAATAAACCCATCCATATATGGTCATTTAATCTATGACAATGGAAGCAAGGATTTACAGTGGAGTCAAGATAGTCTATTTAATAAATGGTGCAGGGAAAATTGGACTGACACGTGCAAAAAAATGAAAATGGACCACCTACTTACACCATATACAAGAACAAATTCAAAATGGATTAAAGACTTAAATGTAAGACCTGAATCCATAAAATTCCTAGAAGAAAACATAGGGAGTAAATTTGCAGACATTACCCTCAGTGATATTTGCACTGATATATCCCCTTGGGCAAGGGAAATAAAAGAAAAAATAAATATATGGGATTACATAAAACTTAAAGTTTCTTCACAGCACAGGAAATCATCAATAAAACAAAAAGGAAGCCTACTAAATGGGAGAAGATATTTGTCAACAATATATCTAAGGGGTTAATATACAAAATTTATAAAACACTCATTCAACTCAACACCAAAAAACCAAACAACCCAATTAAAAAATGGGCAGAGGATATGAAGAGGCATTTCTCTAAAGAGAACGTACAGATGGCCAACAGGCATATGAAAAAATGTTCAACCTCACTAATCATTAGAGAAATGCAAATAAAAACCACAACGAGATACCACCTCACTCCGGTCAGAATGGCTATCATAAATAAATAAACAAACAAGTGCTGGCGAGATTTTGGAGAAAAGGGAACCCTGGTGCACTGTTGGTGAGACTGCAGATTGGTGCAGCCATTATGGAAGTATGGAGGTATCTCAAAAAACTGGAAATGGAGCTACCATATGACCCAGCAATTCCACTCTTGGGTATCTATCCAGAGAAACCCAAGACGCTAATTCAAAAAAATATATGCACCCCTATGTTTATTGCAGCGCTATTTACAATAGGCAAGACTTGGAAACAACCAAAATGCCCATCAGTAGACGACTGGATTAAGAAACTGTGGTACATTTATACAATGGAGTATCACTCCACTATAAAGAAGAATGAAATCGTACCATTTGCAACGATATGAATGGACCTAGAGACTATTATGTTAAGTGAAATAAGTCAGTCGGAGAAAGACAAATACCATAGGATCTCACTTATATGTGGAATCTAAAAAACTGAATGAACAAGCAAAGTAAACAGAAATAGTCTCAGAGACATAGAGGAAAAACTGATTGTTGCTAGTTGGGACGGGGGTGGGGATGAGGGAGAAGGGGAAGGGATTAGACAGCATAAATAGGTAACTACAATATTGCCACAGGGATATGAAAAGCAATTCGAGGAATATAATTAGTAATGTAAATATTTTGTAGGGTGTCGGATGGTCACATGTCTTGTTAGGGAGAACACTTCATGGATGGGGTAGAGGCTTGATCACTGCACTGTACACCTGAAGCTGATGTTGTATAATATTGTATGTCAACTGTAATTGAATATATATTTAGTCA
>NW_017731580.1:2553382-2557838 GCF_001890085.2 Hipposideros armiger | reverse complement strand
AAAAAAAAAGAAAAGGAAATCCTGTCTTTTGCGACAACATGGATGGACATTGAAGGCCTTATGCTAAGTGAAACAAATCAGGCAGAGAAAGACTGCATGATCATTATATGTGGAATCTAAAAAAAAAAAAAAACTCATAAATACAGAGAACAAATTAGTGGTTGCCAGTGGCAAGGGTGGTGAGTGAGTGAAATGAGTGAAGGTGGTCCAAAGGTACAAACTTCCAGTTGTAAGATAAATAAGTCCTGAAGATGTAATATATAGCATGGTGACTATAGTGAACCATATTTTAAAGTTGCTAATACATACAGTAAATCTCAAAAGTTCTCATCACAAGGAAGAAAAAAAGTGTAACTATGTGTAGTACTGCATGTTAACAATTAATTGTAATTGTTTCACAATATATACATATATCAGATCATTACAGGCATACCTTGTTTTATTGTGCTTAGCTTTATTATGCTTCAGAGATATTCTGTTTTTTACAAATGTAAGGCTTATGGCAACCCTGCATTGAGAAAATGGAAAGCATTCTTCTGGATGCCCTAAGGACGTGTGTGATTCGTTAGGATGGTATTTCTTCTTGGTGAATTGACCCTTTTATCATTAGGTCATGTCCCTTATTTCAGGTAAATGTTTTTGCTCGATTACCTATTTTGATATTGACATATCTACCTCAGCTTTTTAAAAATTGTTTGCACGATTTATCTTTTTCTTTCCTTCTCCTTTTACCTACCTTTATTATATTTGAAGTGAGTTTCTTGTAGACAGCATATAGTTGTGTCTTGTGGTTTTATTCATTAATTCATTCTTTGTTTTAAAATTTTTGTGTTTGGACCATATATATTTTATATAATTATTGATATGTTTTTATTTATGCCTACTATTTAATTATTAGTTTCCTGTTTATTCTGTTTTGCATCCCCCTGGTTTCCCTTTCTTGCCTTCTTTTTTGAGTATTTGAACATTTTTTTAGTTTAATGTATTGTGTTTCTTGCTATATCTCTTTGTATAGTTTTTTTTAATGTTGCTATATGGATTATATTATATACTCATAACTTTTTACAGTGTACTGAGAATCAATGTTTTACTCCTTCAAGTGGAATGTAGAAAGCTATCACCATATAAGTTCCCTTTACTCTTCCTGCTTGATATAGTTTCTTATGTATTACCTCTACAGTGAAAACACTATCAGACACTGTTACTATTTTTGCCTTCAGCCATCAAACATATTTTAAATGACTGTAGAGAAGTGGAAGTTTCTAATATTTACCATTTCTTTTGCCTTTCCTTTATTCCAGGTTTTCCAAGTTTCCTTCTTGTATCGTTTCCCTTTTGTCTTAAGAAATTCCTTTAGCATTCCTTTTTAAAAAGGTCTGCTGACAATGAATTCTCTTTGTTTTCCTTCATCTGAGAATGTCTTTATTTCACTTTCATTGATGAAGGATATTTTCACTGGATATAGAATTCTGGGCTGAGGGTTATTTTCTTTCAGAGCTTTAAAAAATACTGTTTCTTTCCTGTCTGCTTTCATCATTTCTGATGAGAAATGTGCAGTCATTCAAATCACCATTCTCCTTTGTGCCCCATAAGTAATATACAATATTTTGCCATGTGTAATGTGCACCCATGTTTTTGGCCCAAACTTTCAGGGGAAAAATCTTTTGTTTTAATTTTTTAATTCAAATTTTTACTTGTTTATATTTTTTTGTTATAAAGGAATTTTAGCATTTGTTTTTTAACATATTATGGTACAAGAAATTATCTGTAACAAATAATTACAAAACACAATAACAGATACAAAGTACAAGAAATTTTATGTACCAGTAACAAATTTATGGTATTTATACACCATAGAAGGCCAAGAACTCTTCATTATTACAAGTTCGTGATAAGTTCAACAAAACCGATTATTTTGTATATGAATATCGTTATTGATTTCTAGAGTTACACTTTTAACTCACAAGCATAGATAAAAGAATTTTTAAAAATTATATAGATATGGAATTAGTACTACCTATGTATAATGTGCATTCTTATTTTTCCCTCACAAATTTGGGCAAAGAAGTGCACATTATACATGGCAAAATATGGTATTACCTGTCTCTATGAGCTTATCAGACTCTGTCTTTGCCTTTAGCTTTCAGCAGTTTTTTTTTTAATTGGGGAATTGGGGGAGGGGAACAGTGTTAGGGTGTCGGGGAAGGGGAACAGCCAAGTTGTCCTTTTTCTTCTTCAGTCTAATTGTGGATGATGCCACTTCACTGGCCCATGTTGGTATTATGATCATTGTGCTCTTCCCGGGTGAGGCAGTCGGTCGCCGGCCATTGGATGGCTGCTCACAGTGGCCCACGGCAGCTCTTGCCAGCTGCTGGCCAGTCACGCTGGCTGCCAGCCACACACGGTAGCTTACAGCAGCCCACTGCAGCCTACACCGTCGATGGCCACTCACAGCAGCCCAGCTCCATCTGTTCACAATCTTAGTTGTAGAGGGCGCAGCTTACTGGCGCATGTGGGAATCAAACCGGCAGCCCTGTTCAGACCTCGTGCTCTTACCAACTGAGCCACTCAGCCAGCCCCAACAGTTTTATTATGATGTATCTTGCATGGATTTCTTTAGGTTTATCCTGTTTGGAGTTTGCTGGATTTTTAGATTCTTTAGGTTTATGCCTCAGACAAAATTTAGGAAGGTTTTAGCCATTATTTCTGCAAATAATTTTTGTTGCAATGGACTGTTTCTCATGTCTTCCTAGCATTCCATGAAACAATGTTACACCTTGTAGAACTGTTCCAGAGATCTCTGAGGCTTTGTTCATTTCCTTTCAAAATTTTTATTTTCTTCTGTTGTTAGGACTGGGTAATTTTTATTAACCTGTCTTCAAGTTCACTCACACTTTCCTCTGTCATCTTCTTTTTGAAATTGGTCTTATCCAGTGAGTTAAATACTTCACTGTGAAGATAGTGCATACGTTTTTCAGTTCTAAAATTCCTGTGTGGTTCTTCTTTCCATTTTATTTTTTTTCTGATATTTTCTATTATCCATGTGTTTCAAAAGTGTTCATCCTTATTCCTTGGAGCATTTTCAAAATAGATGCTTTAAAAGTCTTTTTCTGATCATTTCAACATCTGTGTCACCTAGGAATTAGTGTCTGTAGATTGTCTTTTCCTACTTGAGTTGATATATTCCTGGTTCTTTGTATGCCAGGTAATTTTGATTCTATCCTGGACATTTTGAATAGAAAGTTGAGATAATGGGTCTTGTTTAAATGCTATGGAGAATGTTGGTATTCTTAGTTTAGCATAAAATGAACCCAGTCAGGCCAAGAATTCTGAAAAGCTTTCTGTGAGTTGTTGTTCTGATNGACAACATCAAGCATAACAACATTGACATAATAGGGGTACCAGAAGGAGAAGAGAGCAGGGAATTGAAAACCTAGTTGAACAAATAATGATGGAAAACTTCCCTAATCTGGTGAAGGAAATAGACATACAAGCTCAGGAAGCACAGAGAGTCCCAAACAAGATGAACCCAAAGAGGCCCACAGCAAGACATATCATCATCATCTTCATCATCATCATCATTAGCCACATATTAAAGACAAAGAAAGAATCTTAAAAGCAGCAAGAGAAAAGCAGTTAGTTACCCATAAGATTGTCAGCTGATTTCTCATAAGATTGTCAGCTGATTTCTCAACAGAAACTTCGCAGGCCAGAAAGGATTGATAATTGTTCAAAATGATGAAAAGCAAGTCCTACAACCAAGTTTATGCAGCAAAGCTATCATTTAGAATTGAAGGACAGATAAAGAGCTTCCCAGACATGAAAAAGCTAAAGGAGTTAGTCACCATCAAACCAGTATTACAAGGAACATGAAAGGGACTTCTTTAAGAAGAAGAAAAAACAAAATAAAAAATATAAATAATAAAATGGCACTAACTACATATCTATCTACATTACTTTATGGTGGCTGAATGGATAAGAAAACAAAATCCTTACATATGCTGTTACAAGAGACTCACTACAAATTGAAATACACACACAGACTCAAAGTAAAGGGAAAAACATATTTCATGAAAACAGAGCAAAAAAAAATATTAACCCGTTATTGGGTTAATAACCAAAGTATATAAAGAACTTATACAACTCAATAGAAAAAAATCTGATTAATAAATGGGAAAAGTACCTGAATAGACATTTTTCCAAAGAAAACATGCAAATGGCCAACAGGTATAGGAAAAGTTTCTCAATGCCACTAATCAGGAGAATGCAAATCTAAACCACAATATCACCTCACACCTGTTAGAATTGCTATATATATATATATATATATATATATATATATATATATATATATATATATGTGGGTTAGTGAGAATGGAGAAAAAAGAACATTTGTGCACTGTTGGTTAAAATGTACAGCCACTATTGAAAATAGTATAGAGGTTCGTCAAAAAAT
>NW_017731580.1:2517135-2548542 GCF_001890085.2 Hipposideros armiger | reverse complement strand
CTCTTCCCGGGCCAGGCAGATCAGTCACCGGCTTCTGGACGGCCGCTCATGCCGGCTGCTGGCCGCTCATGCTGGCTGCTGGCTACACACGGTAGCCCGTGGCAACCCACTGCCACAGGGACTGCAGCCTACGCCGTCGCCAGCAAACCACAACAGCCCAGCTCCAGGTTGAGCTGTTGTTCAGCATCTTAGCTGTAGAGGGCAGTGTCACTGGCCCTCATATGTGGATCTGAACCGGGGCCCTCTGGCGTCCCAAGCCAGCTCTTAACCAAGCTATTCATGCCTGCTTCACATGTGTAAACCCAGAGGTTTGTCTGGGACCTGGGAGGTGATCTATCCCACAGTTCTGTTCTCAAAGTCTTTGGTATGATCTTTAGAGTCAGATCTACATGTGAAAGACTCGCGGGGTAAGAACAGGAGTTCACGTATAACTTCACGGGATCACTTTTCCCAAGCACTTCATTTTTCATGACATCCCAGATATTTTCTGGTTCTCAAGGACTCCTGTTTTTGGTCCTCTGACCAGAAATTGTGGCTTTAGTTATCTCACTCTGCCATGCATTTTGTGACTGCACCCATGCCTGGAGCCACATAACAGCAGAGAAAGAGAACGAAAGCAATAGAATTTTGTCCCACCTTCTTGGGACCCCAGTTCCTCTGTTTGGAGAGAAACTTTCTATCTCTCAGAAGTTTTCGGCATATGTGGGCTCTCACTGCTGCCAATGTCATACTGCCAACATTAACACAGGACTTCCCAGGGAACTGAGGTATGAGAAATGGAGGGGGGCAGAACCAAGGGGATGTTTCCTACTCTGAGGATATTAGGCGTCCCTTTCATGCTCCTTGAATGAAAACCATATGGCTCTCTGGAGACTATTCCTGTAGGTCTCCGTCCATGGACTTCAAGGGTTTGGCTGCTTTGTGTCCAGGCTTCAGAATACCACAGGGGATACAAAATAAGAAACTTGTCATCATTTAGTGATACTTAAAATTTTGGTCTTCCTCAACCCACCCGCCATCATGTACTCTTCAGAATCCTCAGATAGCTTTTCCATGCGTTCATTCCAAGTTGTATGGTCATATTCTGACTGAGAGTAGAGGGTGCAGTGTACTTACTGCATCTTACCTGGAATCACAGTCCCCTCATGCTTTCTGTGCTAATGATGTTATATATTTTCCTTCTATATCTTTTAAATCTCACAAGATATAATAATCATTGTTTTAACAGTCAATATTATTTTATGTTTTTCTACAAATTTACCCTCCCAGTGTTCATGCCTTCCTGCAATTTCATACCATTTGGTATAATTTTCCTTTGGCCTAAAAAAAACTGCCTTAATACTTATTTTCTTAGTTTTTGTTTGAAGGCATCTTTATTTTGTCTTCATTTTTTAAGGAACTTTACAATGATTATTGAATTCCAGTTAAATATGTTATTCTACTATCGTGATTTCAATAGTTTCTGTTTAAAAGTGAGCTATACTGGATGATTTCTCCCATGAAGCTAGTGTGTCTATCTTTTGTGCAGCTTTTATATTTTTTTCTTGTCTTTGTTTCTTATGACTTCTATTTCTCTACTGAGATTCTCCATCTATTTGTTTACTGTGAGCATATTTTCCTTTAAATATTATACTTGAATATAGTTATGTTCAATATATAAGAGCTTCTTTAAGATTTATTTCCTGCCAGTTCCTACATCTGGACCATCTCAGAGTCAGTTTCTTTTGACTGCTTTCTCTCAAGCATGGGTCACATTTTTCACGTTTTTCACTTGCCTATTAATTTTTTATTGTATGCTTGACATTGTAAATGATACAATGTTGTCTTCCTTTAATGAATGTTGGTTTTATTCTTATAAATTCCCCTCTGTATGTTTGTTTTTATTCTTTGTTAGAGCTTGTGAAATGGAAAAAAAATTTTTTGAATTTTTTTGTCCTAAGACATGCTATTTAGACTAAGGCATGACCTTTACTTTAAATGGATGGCCTTTCTAGCATCTCAACTGAATGTCTAAAGTGCTTCATGAGGCCTCTCCACCCTGCTAAGCTGTGACTCCAAAATCTCTCAACACTGTATGACATGCAGCAGCCTATCTGCTAGGCCTTACAGAGTCCTGTCATATCTACATTCAGTCCAGCTCTTGGCCAAAGACCCATGTGATTCTCCATGTAGACTTGCAGGGCCCCCCTTTTCACAGCTACCTATTTTCACTACTCTGCCAATTTCAGCTGCTTCAACAGCGCAAAACTCAAATCTCTTTCTCCTTAACTGAGCCTGTTGCTAGGCTTGGGTTCCACTTTCTTGCACCCTAGGAAAAGTGCCCTTCAGCAGAAAATCAGAACAATTATGGGACAGTTGTGGAGCACACCTCATGTGTTTTCCTCCTCTCAGGGGTCACAGCTGTGTGCTGCCTATTGTCTAATCCCTGAAAAACAAAATTGCCTCATCTAGTTTTGTCCAGTCTTAGAGTTTTTTTTTTAGTAGGAGAATATATCAGGTACATGTTTCTCTCTCGTGGCTGGAAGCAAGTTTTTGGTGCACATTAATTTAAATGCACACTGAGATTTAAATCACTGATACAAGAGCTTTTCCTAAAAAGCAATTTGTGACAAAGAATAGATAAGTGTGTTTAGTAAAAATTTTAGGAGGGACTAAAGGGGAAAGGAAGCAATGTTTTAAGTGCACTGCAGGCTAACTTCAAATTTCAAAATTAACCTATGGTATTATGTATATGATACTCTTAGTTGGATAAACTCAGTAAGTAAAAAAGTTTTAATGATATGTGTTTTATGTTATTTGATATATAACCTATATTGTTATGTATATGATACTCAGATTTATAAAGTAAAAAAGATACTTATTTTTTCTTTCCCATCTTTGACCTGTCCTGTAAATACACAACGTTCTCTCTTAAAGTCATTGAATCTAAGTTGGTGACAGTAGACCTCTGAGGCTTTGGTTAAAGTAGCTAAATTAGGAGACAAGAAGAAGCCAGTTCAGACTGAAAGACAAATGACTATTTGGTTTTAGAAGTAACTCTCCATTTTTAAAGGGTGGAGATGGTTTGGTAGTAAATTAGTTCTCTCTCTCTGCCCTGGGAGATTAGACAAACAATGGATCTAACTAAGAAAATAGACTGACTCACTTGGCTACAATTCTATACTGAAGTTACAAGCAAACTAGCATAATCTCCAGAAAGGTTCTGTATACTGTAATAAGCTTTACAGTCAGTTTTGCAATTTCTCATTGAAGAAACAAAAAATCAGGCATTGAATTCACAGATCTGAAGGCACTCGGAACCCTGTCTTTCCTTACTTCATCATCTGCTGTAGCAAGGTTGAAGTCATGTGCAGTTTATTTCATTATATATTAACTCTTATTTAGGATGGTAGTTTTTATTGCAAGAGAAGTGAGGTTTGCAATAGCCTTCTCTCCTGATTTTCTTGATCATTTCCCAAGTTCTACTGGTGAACACTATCTTCAAAGTGAAAATGTCCATCAAGAGAACAGGTAAGGATGAGACAAGAAAGTCAGACCTTTCCGGAAGGAAGAGAAGTTGTACAGGGCTATTAATGGGTCATAAATGATTAGGGGTGGAGAGTGGGAGAGAAATGCAATCACACATCTGGAGGAGACAAGTCATCTGGTTTAGAGTGCCTCTAGGCAGGTCAGGAAGGGGTGTTTGGGTGGACCTTTTTTCACATCTGGATTTAGCTTCTCGAACTTTTTCAGCCTTTTGCCTTTCACCAAGTCTAATTTCTTCTTTGCCAGTGGTCTGGGACTTCTTCGCCTGCCCCAGGATGAAGTCTTTTGGGGTGGACTTAATTCCTTTGGGAGATGGTGCATTCTTTTTCCTGGAGGTCTGTTTCAGGTTTAGGTCATTCCACTGGCCTCACCAACAACTAAAGGGCAGATCTCCTGGCCACTCACTAATTCCCTGGGCGGAGAGAAAGGGCCTGTAAGCTGATGGTCACACTCTATGTATTTCTAACTCCCCTTAGCTATGAGGACACGATGTGCTAAGGTGGGTGGAACTTTGAGTTAAGGAGTTTTTTTAGGTGGTTTCAGGTCTCCTTGTCTGTGAGAGAAACTTACAAGTGCCTGCCTCTTCCAACATACACATCCACACCCCGACATTATTCGCTGGTAAAAGTGAAATTTGCTCAACTCATGGTTCCTCTGGGGCCACCTGTCTCTCTTACATGTCCGAGTGTCTGGATTTATTGTAGGAGACTGTGGACAAAGGAGGGTGGAATGAAATTTTAGCTTATTCTTCTGCTTCACCCAGGAAAGAGGTTTGTGAGCATAAGCCTAGAGGTAAACGAGATATTTGTTGCTGTTGGGTGCCTGTCACATCACCCCCCGACACCCCCCGCCTCCCCACCCAGCAGCACCAGTGTGTGCGCACTCTGTGAGCAGAAACGCACCCGCCCTCCTTCGCGACCGGCACAGACCGACCAGAACTTCCCCTGGGTCGTGGCCCAGCGATACGGAGCAGCCCTGGCGCTGAGCCCTGCTCTTCCCGAGTCGTGGGTGGCGCGGTACTTGTTTCCCTCCCCTCCCTTTCCGGACCCAAACGGGGATGTATCTGGGTCAGCCTGGGAGGGGCCGGACCTGCCAGGGACCGGCGGGGGGGAAGGGGGTGGCGATGACAGCATCTTTCAGGTTTTTGGCGTTTCTGAGCTTCGCCCCGTCCAGCCTCTCACCGCTCTGGTCCCCGGCGGGGCTGCGGCTCTCGCCCGAGGACTGGGTGGGTGGGGGGGAGAACGGTTTCTTCTTCTCTGGACGGCCACCCCTCCACGCCCTGCGAATAATGCAGCGCCCACCCCCACCCCCACCCGGCACACACATTCCGGGTTCCCCAAGGCTTGCTCCCCAGGCGGGCGGCGGGTCCCTCCGCCCAAGGAAAAGAGCAGTGGAACAGTTCACGGCCGCCGCGATGTCCTGGTCTTCCTTCCTTTCCGGTGATAAACGGCGGGGCTGCGAGCCAATTGCTGCTCAAGATGCTCCACCCGCTGGCCCGAGCCCCTCTCTCTGGGCTCTGCCGGGGCCCAGATCCAGGACGGAGAGGGTCCCTTTACCTCCGTAAAGCTCAAAGGCTGAGCGCCAGGGCGGCGGGAGGCGCCCCCGGCGGGCTCTTCGCTGCCTCCGTTCCCTCCCTCTGCGATTCTTTGCGCTGCACAGCGCCGGGGAGGAGCTGGGTGTGCGTCAAAACCGCATCTTCCCCGGACACTTTGGCCGAGGACGCCTGGGTGAGGTCCGGAGGGTCACGGACCTTCCCTGCGCCTCTCTCGGCGAGCTCTGTGTATTAGCCCAGCACCGAGGAATCAAGGCCACAGGTCTTGGTTTCCCCGAGGCCCGGCCCCTCCCACCCCAGCCTTGCCCTGCATACACTCGGCCGCTCCAAATTTACAAGTGCTCGCTCCTACTCTCGGCGTTAGAGAGAGAAGCGGAGCCTTGAGTCGAAACGCTTCTCTGGATTCCTGCATCTTGCACACAGTTATCTCCTTATCCTCTCCCTCGATTCCCCACATCACACGCTCCAGGAATTGTGTTTGCCGGAGGGTCGCCTCCCCTATCCACATCGCGCGTCCCTGCGGCCGGAGCCCACTGATGTTCTTTGGCTGGGAGCTTCCCGAAAGGTGGCTGCCTTCGCGGGAGCTCGAGGGCACGCAGAGGTGCGCCTCCTTCCTCGCCCCACCTCGCGCGCAAACATCTCTTGCCATCATTTCATCCACCCTTGTATAAACCCCGCGCCCCTCCCCGCGGGCGCGGGGCGCAGCGCCCCCTCCTTCGGCTGCGCCCGGGGCGGACAGGCAGCAGAGCGGCCAGGGGAGCGCGGGAGGTGCGCAGAGCTCTCCGGCTGCCCGCGCTCGCCGCGCCTGGGGAATTGGGCTGTGGGCGAGGCGGCCCGAACTGGCCTTTATCGCTCGCCCCGCTGGTCGTTTCAAACTTTATCAGCGAGTCTCGCCACTCTCCGCAGACCAAGCGGAGGCGAGGCGAGGCGAGGCGAGGCGCCGGCGGCCGTGACGAGGCGCTCCAGGCGCTGAGCGCTCCGGGCACGCATGGCGCCCGCACACGGAGTCTGACCTAATGTGGACGCAAGGGGGTTAATATGAACGCCCCTCTCGGTGGAATCTGTCTCTGGCTCCTTCTGCTCTTCACCTGGCTCAGCCCAGAGGTCAGCTCTTCATGGTGGTAAGTCCACGGGCACGGGCGCGGGGGGATTTTCGAGATGGGAATGGGGCTGGCACTGGCCACGGAGACCCTTCCTGGCCGCGCTTCCCCGCGGCCGTGGCAGCCGCGGATTCCAGCCTGAGCCCTGGCAGCTGCCCTCTCCTATCGCCCAGTCCTGAGCCCCTCCGCTTTCCTCCGAAGACCATTCCAGCTCTGACAATTCCAAAAAAACCCCCCACATTCCCCCCTCAAACGAGAGCTCTGATGTTTGGTTTATTTGGATCCAGATGAGCGACAGCAAAATCAGCCAATTTCTTATACCATTGAGAGACGCGCAAGCCGGGTCTTTAGCCCAGACGTGTGTGTGAGTGTGTGTGTGAGTGTGAGTGTGTGTGTGTGTGTGTGTGTGTGTGTGTGTATTCACCTTGAAAACTACACTCGTCTCTCTCTCCCCTCCCCCCAAAATACTCAAGATAAACCGAAGGACCAAATCAGGCAGTCAGAAGCTGTAGAACCCAAAGCGAGGGATTTTGCATTATTTCCCGTCCTTCCACATTCCTACTGCTTCGCCCCAGTGGGGCGGAAGAACGTGTGGTGCCTCCAGGTAGAGACTACCGACCGCCGTAACGCAGAGCTCCAGGGCCGGGGGCTCCAAGATGTTACTCTGTCCAAAACCAGTCCTCCCAAAGAGTAACTTTGTTGCTGTCCTTTGTATGTTATCAGCGATTTATTTGTTTATTTTGCACACTGAACGTAACAGGTCTTAGCATCGTGACAGGTTCCAAGAGGAGACTCTCTCCCCACCCAGGAGCTCTTCTGCACCCAGATAGGGAGTTGAGAGCTCTAACTTCCTTGCACCTAAAAGTTTCCGAACAGATACTGCAATACTGATTCAGAAAGACCTGTTACTGTAGGGTGTTTTTTCAAGAATTTGGCAAAATAAGGAGTCTCAGCCAATTGAAAGACCAGAGCTGGGCACTTCAGGAAGACACTGGAGCGCTTCAAAGGAGCAAGGCAGAGCGGTGATGGGAGAAGGGGTCCAGTCCTTCCGAAGCCACTTTGAGCAGGAAGGCGGTTCGCCCTGATGTTGTTGACACAGTATCAAAGATTGATTTATCAGAATGACCATTTTTCAATAAAATGACTATTTCTGTTTCCATGGGTGTATAAACATTATTTATTGCCCAGGCTTTTTGTCACATTGTCTCTCAGCTGTCACTTAAATATATTTTTTGGAAGTCACAGCTGTAACGATTTTATGATCATATAAAATAATGAAAATACAAGAAAAAGACATTCTCCTTGTTTGATCGCTTCAAAAGACACCTATGGCAGCTTGGGTTATATAAAAGGTAACTTTCTAAACATTTCACAACTAATAGAGAACATCTGGGCAGAGATGATGATGTAATTTTTTGTTAAAGTTTCTTTTCAAAAGTGCTTTATGGAGCTATAACACTGTTTGATTCTTCCAAACATTTAGTGTCCTTAATAACAATAGAAAGAATTTTTTCCAAAGGTTCTCTAAATGCCAAGAAGAGCTGGAAAATGGAAATATTCAAAGGATTCTTTAGTAAGGAAAGAACAGTGTGTCTGTGAGGAGAGTGTAACATCAGATACCAGCAGGTGTCAGTTAGACAGATACAGACAGTTTCCTAACACACTGAAACATTAGGTCAAATAAGTGGGAGGGCGGAGCTTCTAAAGGTCGGCTTCCCCCAAAGCCAAGTCCAGACACATGGTGTCACTGAGATCAGAGCCTTCTTGGGAACAGCCTTTGAAGGTTCTTCCCCAAACATGTTGCCCCTCCCCCTCATTCTGTTCCCTGACTGCAGACCTTGCCTCTCCCTCCCTGTCCAAAGCATCATCTGGTGACCTGGCTTCACATCCAAGAGACAGTCATGGCTCCACTCGGGGGCGGCTTCTACCAGATCACTCGCCATGCCTGCCATGCAGGTTCTCCACTGAACCAAAATTAAATAACCTGTGCTTTCTAACATCCCCCAAAGCATAAGGAATTCATATTAGACACGTGCTTTGAACTCTTCAGTCTCCCAGGAAACACGGCCCCAACACTCACAATTCAGTATTCTCAACTCTGTGTTGGTCTTTTCCAGGTACATGAAAGCTACAGGTGGCTCTTCCAGGGTGATGTGTGACAATGTGCCAGGCCTGGTGAGCCGCCAGCGGCAGCTGTGCCACCGACACCCCGACGTGATGCGTGCCATCGGCCTGGGCGTGGCTGAGTGGACAGCGGAGTGCCAGCACCAGTTCCGCCAGCACCGCTGGAACTGCAACGCCCTCGACAGGGACCACAGCCTCTTCGGCAGGGTCCTGCTCCGAAGTAAGTCTCCTGCCTCCACGCAGCCCTCCGCTCTCCCTGACACAAGTCTCCCCGGATCGGACGGGGTCATCCAAATCCCTGCTCATCTTTTCTTGAATTTTTTTCAGTCAGAAGCAGTCTTCTGTTAGGGGGGAGGGGAGTATTGTCTCTGTTCTGCAGATGAGGACTTGATAAGCCAAAGAACTTGTCTCAAGTGTTATAGGCCAGTCACAGATTAGCATGCAGACCCCAGGCTGGTGTCTTTTTACTTTTTGCTCTGTCCCTCCGAGTCGTGTCACAGCTCTGCCTGTCCCTTCAGGTTCAGATTTTGTCCCTAGGAGAAAAGAAGGCAGCAGCCACAGGGCTTTTTTTTTTTTTTACTGTTTGACTCGTCTTTCGGGGACTTGAACCTTCCAGAAGGATTTGAGCAGGAGATGAGAATGGAATGCCCAAATCATCTATTGTCCACAGATGTTCATTATCACACTAACACGTAACTTATTAAGAAGCAGAGACAGATCTCTGCTCACCACCTTTGACCTTCCATTCAGCTACTCATCTTTGGGTCACACTGTGTCTAAATTAAACATTTTTTTTTCAGCAGACTGTAAATTCCATAAGGCAGGAACTAGCCTGCCCTCCCTATGTCTTGCTTTGTGCCTGTGTCCCTCAGGCACCATTCATTCATTGAATGGTGAAGGAATGAATGGGTGAACTTGTAGTGAATGCCTATTATTTTCCAGGTGCATTTTAGGCAGAAGGATATTTATGGAGGGGAGGGGCGAGAACTATGAATACATACTTGTTTTGTTGTTGTTGTTTTTTATTTAGAAGGAGCATTAAACATGATCTAATTACATAATGTACTTTGTAGAAGTTCTGAATGTGGAAAGCAGCTCACTAGCTGATATACAATCAGAGAAAATTAAGTGAAAATCAGATTTTATTTTCAAGAAATATCCATCTCTTAACCTGCTGGTATTAGCATTCTTCAAGAAATAGCATGGCCCATTTGTTACTGGGAAATCTGACTGAAAACACAACAGTTTATGTGCGAACCCCAGAAACAGGAAACTGTACACTTGTTTTTGCCACCCCCCGCCATTCCTAAGAAAATCGTCCAGACTGTGCACTTGGTAATGCTTAACAGAGGGTGTTTCTATCATGTAATCATCACAGTCCTAGGGTTTTATGAGGCCAAATGCATAACTGAATGTCTCCGAAATCCCCCAAGGGCGTAGTGCACTCACTCAGAGGATCCCTGAAGTGAACTTACTGCCATATTCTGTAACTTTATTCTCCAGTTTAAGAACTATATTCTTCTGCATTCCTTTTGGAGTTTCGGTAGACATCACAAATTTTTGGAAGGTTCACAGTAAATTTCAGTAACAGGGAATTTTCAAACTTCAGCTAGATATGCTCACCAGTGAATCAATTCAAGTGCCGGCCCCTGTCAGAGAGTTCTCAAATATCTAGCACGAGACACCTTTGGACCTTTGGATATATTTGTACATGCTGTCAGTGTTTGGGATACATTGGGACTTTTCCTTTTCAAAGTGCTCACAACCATTGTCCAGTGACAATAGTTTAAACGTACTTCTCATTTAAAATGATAGCTTCTAAATTCTATCTATGGAAATCCATTAAGATGTCTCTATATTGAAAAAAACCCTTTAAATCACAAATTAAAGGAAGTCATTTTGACCACCAGTCTTGAATATCTGCCAAAGCTGGGGATTCACTCATAAAATACTTTAACTTAAACTTGACAATATTGGTTTCTTTAGAGCTATAGAGTTGCTGATAAGGAAGGGACTGGCACTAGTCTTAGTCTAAGGCCTCAGGTAAATCAGAGATTTTAACTTGTACTTCCTTCAGAGCTCTTTCAGATGGCGCTGAATGCTTTGCCAGAGAGTACTCAAAACTTAAAACACACATGCTCCACAATTTCTTTTCATTCTTCACAGAAGGCCAGATTTCTTCGTGGACATTTATGTAAACTCCTGTGACTGTCAGTGATGATTTTGTGTGCATACTGGAAGGGCTGAATTGGGCCTAAGGTAGCTTATCCTGGAAATAATCATGAAATTCCAGTGAAGCCATCCAAAGATTTTTACAATTAATTGCTTGGAGGGAAATTCACTTATTAGAGTTGTGAAGAACTCTCCTTTGGAAACCTAAATGTCTTTATAGATGACTAGGCAACACCATTTACAGGGAGAGCATAAAAGTGACTGACGTATCCCATGGTCACAGAGAAATGGAGAACATTCGCCTCTTTTGCTTCAGAGAACTTAGAGTAAGACAGAGCGATTTTTAGGAACATTTGTAATTCACTCATTTGATAGACTGTCATCAGTCACAGGCAGAGAACTTTAAACACACAAATATTCCTGCAAGAATAGAATATACCTCTAGAATTCTAGAATAAGACTTAAACAAAAAGGTGATTAGGTCTAATCCTTGTAAACGTAAAAGAGAAAAAAAAAGCAAGCATTTTATTTTTTTTGTTTTTTTTTTGTTTTTTTTTTTACGCTGAGCCATCCTGCCACCTGTTGGCAGCTCAGCGGCTGCTCAGCTCGGGCTGGACTCGAACTGCTGTTGCTCAGAGCTCAAACTCTTGAGCGAGCTCTTAACCAACTGAGCCACTCAGCCGGCCCCAAAAAGCAAGCATTTTAAAAGAGAGCTGAATAATCCATAACCTTCCAGAAAGCCTGTCTGCTAGTGTTGTGCCCTCCCCGGTAACAACCCCCTGCCCCAAACAAGAACTACGCTTATGTACTTAGCAGACACTGCTTGACTTATCTCAGTCCAAAACTAAGAGAAATTTCAACAGTAACACATTGAGAAGTCTAAATATCACTATTTAGATTTGGATTTTGTTTCATATAGTGATGGCTTTAAAAAGAACCCGTTTTTCTAACAAGAGTCCCAAGATCAAAATTTGTTTTGTTACAAAGCCAGCTCTTGAAATGTGCTACTATTTCACACATAGCATTTTAGTGATTCATCTAAGACACTTAACTGGAAACATCTTAAGGCCGCATCTACATGATACCAAGACATCTGGAGGTAAAGGGAAAAGTCAGTCCAAGTGCTAATTTTTTTTTAATTTAAATAAACAAACATCTAGCTAGTTAGTAATGTATTTGAATAATAAGTGATAAATATTTAGAAAGGTGATATTTTCATTTTGGAAATTATTTCTAAAATATAGCAGATTTTAAGTGATTTTCTTGTTCTTTCAGCCAACAAGTCAATGTAATTGTTTGCACATTAAGCCAGAATAAACGCTTTGCCTAGACAATTTATTTCTCTACTACTTGGTCACAGACATTCAACCACTCACAGCTTCCTTATCTTTCCTCTAAAAGATCACCTTATACAATTTCTCTTCTTTCTCCTTAAAAAATAAGACTAATGGGAAGTACATTAAGCACGTGTGAATTTCCCCTCTACATAATATCTCTAAATGTGGACACTGAACGTCAAATCCAGAACTAGGTGTTAGCTGCTCAAAGGGGTAACTATGGACGGGGCATTTTCCTAAACTGTAAAGTGGGTATAATAAAAAATGTAATGACAGCCACGAACTGAGTTTTAGCATCTATTAGTCACCATCTTTTAGAAAACATCTCAATTGCACTTAGAAAATCTGTGATCTTTACAATATAATCTGGGACTCTAAAACAGCTCCTATGAGCATCAAGTTTCTCTCTGGAGAGTGCTACCTGCTACCTATGGCAAATATTCATATAATGGATTTTACCTAACTACACGGCATGATTGATTCCTTTTTATGATGGGTAGAGGTTTCGGGGGAGATACTTTTTGAAGGCTGAGGTAAGTGCCATTTAATATGGTGTAGATATGTTTTCCTGATTTTTAATAATGAGACTAGCAGAGCAAATATTGCAAAGGGTGTATAATAAATTTTAGCACTGAATGACAAACGAACCAAGCAGGGCTTCAATGCGAAAAGGTGGTTTGTTCTCCCAGCTGTGTGGTTCAAAAAGTCACACTCGTCCTGACAAATTGAATCACCGAATGGCTCTCCGTTCTCTGCCTTGCATTGGCATGAGGTTATTCAGCTTCTATTTTGATTGTTAATGTATTTGCTGCAGCAACCATTAATAAAAAGGCATGCTAATAACAATGAAATACAGCTCCACTTGAAAAATGAGGTGCACACAGACCCTAAAGAGCCTTATATCTGTCACTGTACCACAACACCGTGTTATGAGTTACTACAGATTATTAAAATAATTTAATGTAGTTATTGCACTGAAATATGTACCTTTCAGCCTGTAAGTGAAAGTTGCCTGTGCACTAATAAAGAACAATTCTAAGAAAGTACCCCAAAGTGTTCTTGCCCAAGTCTAATTATAGGCGGTAAATTTGTTTCCTTCCAGAAAAACCAAAGAAAAGCTTTCCACTGTCTTTTACCCAATACCAGTGATTAGTGCAGGTGTTTCAGAAGAAAGTAAATTCCCTTAATAGTTAGACATAGTATGTAACTCTAGGATATTGCATAGTGCCTTCAACAATCGCTCAGTTACTTGTGAAAGTTGATGCCAAGCCAACGCTCTCTCTCCAGTGTTAGTGTGGGGGCTGCTTGCTGCCTTGAGTTCTCTTCCCACCTCACCCCCTGGATTTCTTTGAATTTAGTATTTCGGTCTCAATCATGTAAATGCGTATAAGTGTCCTCAGTGATGTCTGGAGGCTTGGGAGGCCTATTCAAGGGGAGCTGTTGTAGCATGAATACCCACATATCCGATGAAATGATAGGATTATATTTATAACTCAGACTGTTACAGAAGAAAGGGGGCCTCAGAGAGGTTCTGCTCCTCTTTCTCAGATGTGTAGGAGTCAAGATGAAAGCAAGCACATGCGTGAGACAAACAGGAAGCCAGGAGCCGAGTGAGGCAGGCTTTTGCAGAGTTTTGTTTTATACTCTATTTATTTTAAGAATAGTTGTCATACAGGTTATCTGAATTGACAACAGCTTATATTGGCTGGCGATGCTTCATATTAAAGAAAGATCCTGGGCTCTGGAGAAGACTCCAAGGACTAGTCGCTTTTTGCCTAGTGCGGAAGTGTGTCCGAGGCAGCGCAAGTATTAACCAGCCACCATGTGAAAGTCGTTCCGCACCAGCGACTCCAGACCACTTTTAAGCAAAGCATTTTCGTTTCAGGTAGTCGGGAATCTGCCTTTGTTTACGCCATCTCCTCAGCTGGAGTTGTATTTGCCGTCACCAGGGCCTGTAGCCAAGGAGAATTAAAGTCCTGTTCCTGTGATCCCAAGAAGAAGGGCCCCGCCAAGGACAGCAAGGGCACTTTCGACTGGGGCGGCTGCAGTGACAACATTGACTATGGGATCAAGTTTGCCCGCGCATTCGTGGACGCCAAGGAGCGAAAAGGCAAGGACGCCAGAGCGCTGATGAACGTGCACAACAACAGAGCCGGCCGGAAGGTAGGGGCTGTGGATGGCGCTCTCGCTGCAGGCACGTGGCCTTGGCGGAGCCTATCTTACACTTTCTTAGAGTAGACGAAATGCTATATAGCCACAACTTCCCACTGTCCCCCAGCCCCTAGCTGTTTGTTCTAAAGAATACCACCAACTGGGTTGAAATGTCCCCACCCGTGCCCCACCTTCGTTCCCACAGCTGAGCTGACGGAGTCCACCCATTGCTCTTGGCATTGTGTAGAGTCAAGTGTTTTATGGTCCCTCTGGATACTGTATCATCTAGACAGAATATATAATTTGTGGGTGAGGCTAGTGCTTCATCCCACATACCAGTGGGACGCTGAATGCTTGTATCTAAGGGCTATTAAGGCCCAGAAAGTCTTCTCTCAAACTTATCATGAAAGCAATCACCAGGCATGGCTTACTGGCTTCTTCTGCATTCCAGGGTGCTCTTTTAGAACCAGACTCACCTTGGGGCTTCTGATACTGGATGGATGCATGGACCAGGGGAAGACATGGCCCCAAAGGGGTCCCTAGCCCCTTATTCTCTAGTCCTGACCAATATTCAAAATGACCACCATTTGTTAGATAAGGAGATAATCCCTCAGGTGTTCAAGGTCACATGGAAAGTCAGTAGAAAAGTCAGGACTAGACCCCAGGTTTCACCTCCAGGGGTGCTGTGGCCTAGGATTAAACCATTTCAGTGACCGTTCATACCCATGGGGGAGCCACGTCTGTGCATGGTGGCATGACCAGAATAACGAGAGAATCTGAACACTGCACATTATGCCTCTGGTAAAAAGCATAAACAGGGCTCAGCTAATCAAATATTTGGTCAGAACGATTCTAGACTAATCTAATTGCCAGTAAGAAGAAATAACCACAATTTGTCTTTTGTCAACACACAATTAAAATGTGCTTGATATTAATATATAAAGATCAACAAAATCGAAGGGGGCTTTGATGTGAAAAAGAATAGAAAAGAATGCAGATCTGTTTGGATGAAAACTCTACTACTAGGCCCGTGGAGAGACCAAATCGCATTTAACGGGAGTTGGAAGGAAAGCCCTCTTGCTTAGCACATGGAATAAGATGAGTGTGACCTGAACTGTTTACAAATAGTACCTTCCCTGAACTTTAAAAATCAACATTCCTTATTTTCATGAATTTATGAATTTATAGTGACTACTGCCAAGAATATAGACTACGGTTGTGCAATCCTACAACTATTGGTAATTACTGTTTGTACAATAGTTTGGATAAAGGAAAATTTACATTGACCTTTGTTTTGACATTGATACTGCTAGTATAAGTTATAAAGTGTGGTGTCTTTGATAGGAATGTGCTGCTTAATTATTCAAGCTGGAAATATAGTTAGATCTCTCAGGTTACTTGGAAAGATAAAGGCATATGGTCATATATTGTATCCAAAAGAATGATGACTCAGCAAAAGAAATGTTACTTTTGCTTAATAGGTCATTAGATATTGAATGTTTCAACTCTTCAAGACAACAGATCTGAGCTATTATCTCTTAGGCTCTGAATAAACATGACTTTTAATGTAAATCACATGATTCCTCACTGTGTAGAGTTGTCAGGCCTCAGATATTCTCCTGCCTACTCTGCAAAACCAAGGAGGCTACTTTTGATTGGAATAAAAGTGCACACACTGACTTTTTAAAATGTGGCTTTAATTAATGGTGGGTGGGCAGACTTTTTCAAGGAGATGCATGATGTCAGTGAATATGAACTTTAATGAGAGTAAATGTATTGAGATAAACATGCGTCTCTAATTCTCTTCTTGCGGTCATTAGACCCCCATTTTCTACTCCCCCTTTATACAAGCAGAAGGTCTGTGGAATCAAAATGAGAACAGGCTGGGCTTGCGTTTGAAGGCAGATCTCCTGAGCTAAGCCTCCAACTGGCTGGCTGTAGAAAACCCCAGCCTTCCAGGGCTGACAGCAACATTAGTTCATTTTTATTTCTTCTTTGTGCTTTTCAGTATTTCCCAAATTGTCCAACATGAACATCTACTTTTCTAAATGGTGGTGATGGTGGTGGGGGGAACAATACGTTTTATTAAAAAGAAAAAAAAATCTGTTACAAGATTGTTCTGTTTGACCAATGCTATAAATTGGAATTCAACACTGCCATTCACAAAAGATCTTAATTTTTCACTAATATTTGAGCAGGTTAATTCATTTATTATAGTAGCTGGTTAGAGCACCCTCATGTGTCTTTGTATGGTAATATCATTTTGGATCTCCTGTGCTGTTATGTCATTTCATTTCAATCAGCTTCAGCAGAATTTGTGATGATGTTTCTTTCCTTCATGTTTGCTTGAAACTCATCCTTGATTGAGACTAGTTTTCTACCTCCAAATAGGACTACTACTAAGCCCTAAAAAGATAAATCTACCCTTGTTTAACACAAACATTCTATCAAGAAACACATTCTACAACTTCTCTCAGCAATTCTTTTTGGGTATAAAGGAGCCATGCTATAAAATTTCTAAATTATATTTTAAGACAGGTTTAGCTAAATTACAAGCAAAAGGTATGTGGTTGATAGCCACCATTTGTTTCCTTTCAGGGGCTTGAAAATGGCTTTATATTAGTCCATTCTTTCCCCTAAATGAAATAATCACAATTTATTTTGCCTTTCCTAAGAGAACCTATGTCAAAACAATCCATGTATCCAACCAAATACTGTGATTCCATCACTGGGGATTCCATAATAAGAATAAGAGGAATTAAAAAAAAAACTTTCTCCAAAAGATATCTCTTACATTTTTATTTTAAAGATTTTATTGGGGAATTAGGGGAGAGGAACAGCCTTGGGAAACCAGGGAAGGGGAACAGACAAATTGCTCCCCTTTTGTTCTTCAGTCTAGTTGTGGAGGACGTCACTTCACTGGCCCATGTTGATATTGTGATCATTGCGCTCTTCCTAGCTGAGGCAGATCGGTCGCTGGCCACCAGGCAGCTGCTCACGGCAGCCCAAGGCAGTTCACGCCAGCTGCCGGCCACTCGCGGTAGCTAATGGCAGCCCACTGCAGCCCCACTGCAGCCCACGCCATCGCCGGCGACTCATGGCAGCCCAGCTCCAGGTCGAGCTGCCATTCACCATCTTAGCTATAGAGGGCACAGCGTCACTGGCCCATGTGGGATCTGAACTGGTGGCCCTGCCGCTCAGCGCTCGTGCTCCCAAGCCAACTCTCAATCAATGAGCCACTCGGCCAGCCCAAGGTATCTCTTACTTTGGTAGAGACAGCACATGGGATCTGAAATGAGACCCATCTTAGTTTTAATCTTGTGATACCAGTGGCTTTGCTCACTGAATTTCAGGTTTTGTCATATATAAAAGGGTACAATGGGAAGACAAATGTAAGACAGATTACAGGGAACCTGGCATGTAGTTGGTGCTCAGTAAAAGTCAGTTCCTTTCCCTTTAGTGAAGTGAAAGTCATCTGTAACTTAGGTAATAGGACTAGGTGCAAATCCAAATTAAACTATTACTTAGGATTCAACCTGATTGCTTTGTATAGCCATAGACTCATCTTTGGTACAGTTTAACATACTAATAAAAACTAGGCATATAGTATTTGCTAATGTGCAAAATACTGTTAAATGTTTTGAAATTCAGTTTTCCAAAATCCCATATAGGAATGAAAAACAGTATTAGTATTCTTATTTTTTAAATGAAGAACTGGTCCTCAGAAGGATGAAGGGCCTAACCCAGGGTCACACAGTCATTAAGTGCTGGTCCTAGGGGTTCAAACCCACTGTGTTAACCCCTACATCCTTGTCTACCTTTCCATGTTCTCTGTTGAGAATTTCTGAGACAGACATACAAGTGTGCATGCGCGTGCGCACACACACACACACACACATATACACACACATACACACACATACATACACACACACACAAACACACACACAGCATTTCTGTATTAAAAAAAAAAAGCAGCAACAGAGCAGCCACCACCCTTGGAAGGTAATTTACCAATGCTTTTTTTCCCTTTGTGTGTGTCTTTATTTCACAGGCTTTTAAAAAAAACATGTATTATTTTTTAAATAACAAGGAAAATCTTTTAAATGTCAAGAACACAACCAGTAGTCACTGTGAACAGCCCAAAGCAATTGAGCATTTTTCAGTGGATTCACAAAATTTCAACTCACGGCACTGCAGTTTGAGAACACTATTCCTATGTGCTAATGGGCTAAATTTGTTTCAACAGATAATTTACCATGGAAATTATGTGGGAAAAGCACTGTTTGGGGTACTAAGTTATATGTGGAGAAGAATAAGACAAAGAAGCCCCTGATCACACAAACTAAATTTTAGTCAGGGAGATGAGTGAAATACAACTCGTTGTGAGGCAAGCTCTATGCTAGGTGGTGTAACAGGAAAATCAGCCAAAGGGCTAGTGAGCTGAGGAGAGAAAGGATGTGTCATAAAACAACTGGGTGTTTGAGTGGGAGATAAAGATTTCCCAGGGTTGAGATAGGGAAAACGCTTTCCATGGTGAAGGGACTATAGGACCAAGAAACATACTGGAATGGAAAGAACATCTGGGTGGGGCTCATGATTGAGAGGTAATAGAAGCCAAGGCTGCAAACCCGTCTCAGCAGATCTGGAGAGCCTCAAACGCCATGCTAAGATACTTGGATGTCACTGTGGAGCAATAGGCAGATAGCAAACAATGAGGAAGAAATTAAATACCTAAGTTCCATTCTTATGCATTGCTAATTTCCCTAGAGTCCACTTTGAAAAAGTGATAGATTTCAAAGTTCAAATCTGCTGTGATATGTTTGAATTAATGACTTAAAAAATAAACTTACTAGAATTATGAAAAATTCTACTTCCCTGAAGTTTATTTTCAGCCTTAAATAAACATACAAGGGCTGATATAAATAGTAATGTTCCTGATGTTTATTAATAAAAAATTGGCTTATGACAACTGTGATTATACTTTTAACATAATGTTTACATTATTACTGGCTACTTTACTCATGGATCCTTAGCTATTGACATCATCTCACTGAGGCAATATGGAGGCTGGGGCTCTGGAATCAGAACACTGGCTCTAATACTTGAGCATGATCTTGGACAGGTTACCTAACAAGGATTGCTATATAAAATAAAACATATACACATATACACCAGGTTTGAAACAAGCTAAGAGGTAGGTAGCATTATTATCCACACTTTATATATGAAGAATCTAAGGTCTATAATAGGTGGCCAGAATTAGCAAACAAATTGAATTTATTTTATTTATCCTGTATTTTACATGAGAGAAGTTCAAAGGATATAAAGATCCAGAGTTTCTTGTTCCACACCCTGCCCACCCCAGCACCACTCAAGGTCAGTGCTGTGGAGCAGATATGTGTAAGTTCTGTCTAAAGGAAATGCCTCCAAAGTCAACAGGAATGGATTTTGTACAATACGTAAACACAGCCTTAAAGGCATGTAAATCTAGGGCCCAATAAAGACTTCCAAGAATAGATCCTGTGATGCCATTTAAGATGAATAATAAATAATGAGTCTGAACCAAGAGAACTGGCCAGGATTCAAGAGAAATCACTCTTCAAAAGTAAGGATATCAGGGCCGGCCGAGTGGTGCGTTGGTTAAGAGCTGGCTTGGGACGCCAGAGGGCCCCGGTTCGGATCCCACATATGAGGGCCAGTGACACTGCCCTTTACAGCTAATATGCTGAACAACAGCTCAACCTGGAGCTGGGCTGTGGTGACTTGCCGGCGACGGCGTAGGCTGCAGCCCCTGCTGCAGTGGGTTGCCATGGGCTACCGTGTGTAGCCAGCAGCCAGCATGAGCGGCCAGCAGCCAGCGTGAGCGGCCGTCCAGAAGCCAGTGACAGATCTGCCTCACCTGGGAAGAGTGCAATGATGGTGCCAACTTGGGCCAGTGAAGCAACGTCCTCCACAACTAGACTGAAGAACAAAAAGGACAGCAACTTGTCTGTTCCCCTTCCCCCAATTCCCCCAGCACTATTCCCATCCCCCAATTCCTCAATAAAAGTCTTTAGAAAAACAAAAACAAACAAAAAACCAAAAGTAAGGATATCAATAGAAAAGACATTGATAAAGCTGAACTACACCAGAACTAAAGCCAGATTGCTTTAACCTCCTATTCATCCTAACCTTCTCTTAAACAGTGTTCAGCATCCTTTTGAGGCACAACCTTCACTGGGTAGATGTTTGTTTTCTGATTGGCCCCTTTAGTTTATAGAATTAAATGCATTTTGAAAAATGAGGACAATTCTGCCAGCCTCACTTCTGTCTCGTTGGACCCCAAAATAGTATTATATATGCTTGATACTATAGATACTTATATAGCATGTGAATCAAACACTAACCAGAAGTACCAAAGCAGAGAATAACTCTTAAAAAAATTGTAACAGTTCCACCTAAAGTTCATTATTCATAGAAAAATGCTTTTTAAACTGGTTTCATTGGTCAATAAGAATTTTATATAGAGAGGAGATCCAACATGGCGGAGTACATGAACATTGTACCTGTTTCCTTCTATGAACACATTAAAATTGCAACTAAATTATAGAACAGTCAACCTGGAGAACGATCTGAAGTCTGGTTGAACAGTATTTTATAACTAAGGATATAGAGAAGCCACATCCAGACTAGTAGGAGAGGCAGAGATGTGAAATGAGCTGGCCCCAAACCTCCGTGTGGCCGTTGAGAACTGGGAAGGATATTTCAGCCACAGAGGTTCCTCCCAGAGGAGCGAGGGACCCCTGCTCCACACTGGCCTCCCCAGCCCAGAGTACTGTTGCCAGGAAGAGGAGCCCCCACAGCATCTGGCTGTGAAAAACAGTAGGGATTCTGACCATACAGGTGAGACACAAAGCAGCAGGAAACCCAGGTGTCCCCTAAAATGGCCCGCGCACAGACTCACTTGCTCACAGGCACTCATCTTGGGCTCCAGCGGAGGGACAGCAACTTGGGGTGTTGGAGACACATGGGGGGCAGACTAAGGTGTGTAGCTTCAAAACGAGGGCTGGAGGACAGACGGCATTTTCCAGGTGAGAGATTCTCCTTCTGTACAGCCAGGTGCCATCTTCCCTGTGTTGAGCCCGCCCTCTCTGGCCACATCTGAATTTGATTGGTCTGGTGAACTCTACTGCTCCACCCTGCTGACTCACTGGGACCCCACCTCATACAACTCCCACGCTGCCAGAGTCACTTTCTCCAAGAGCAGCCAGCCCCTCCCAAATTTCACTCTTTCTTGAAAAACTATCAGAGTCAGAGGGCCCCAGGCAGGCAGCGACTGGTCTTGGTGAGCTCTGAGACTTCTGCTGAGTAGCTCCAGGCTCAGCACTGGCACCTATCCAGAGTCTACATTAACCTGGTGACCACAACTCTTTCCTGAGAACCTGCCTCACCCAACCACATGAGGCTTTATCAGCAGCTGAACTTCAAGGAAGCCGACAGGTGGCAGCAGGCCTTGGTGTGTTCTGGCTTTTTGTAGAGCTATCCCAACCTGGTACTGAAGGCAGATGTCCTCAATTCACAGCATGGCCTCTCCCACGCACCTCCAGGGTTAGCACAGGCAGCAAACAACCACAGATCACTTTGTAGCTCTTACCAGGTAGCCCTCAACTGGTCACAGGCAGTGGGTGACCTGGATTTGCATTGAAGCCCCTCACAAGAGGCACCAGAACCAACATACATGGAGGCTGGCTTCAGACCACAGCAGAGCACCACCCAATTAGCCCACAAGCAGCACACCCAAAGGGTGGTCTCAAGCACCAGAGCCCACTGAGGCAGATCCCAGTCAATGGGATAAGGTCCTCACACAGCAGCCCTTAAGTTGTGAACATGGACAACCTCACAGCCAATTAGCCTGAGGTCAATCCCACCAACTGATGTGCCAATAGCAATTGAGGCTCAATTATAACAGGAGGGCACACAAAACCCACTCAAGGAACACTTTTGGAACACCCAGAGCAGGTGACCAGGGAGACTGTGCCACTGGGCCCCACAGGGCACCTACTACATAAGGCTACCTGGGCAAGACTGGAAGACATAGAAGATCTACCTAATACATAGAAACAAACACAGAGAGGCATCAAAAATGAGGAAACAAAGAAATACATCCCAAATGAAAGAACAGGTGAAAACTCCAGAAACTGAATTAAACAAAATGGAGGCAAACAACCTATCCGATACAGAATTCAAAACAATGGTTATAAGAATGCTCAAGTAACTCAGTGAGAATTTCAACAGAGATAGTAAACATAAAAAAGGATATAGAAACCATTAAAAAAAACAACAGTCTGAAGTGAAGAATGCAATAACTGAAACAAAGAATGCATTAGAATGAATTACCAGCAGACTAGATGAAGCAGAGGATTGAATCAGCGATTTGGAAAAGAAGGTAGCAGAAAACACCCAACCAGAACAGCAAAAAGAGAAAAATAATCCAAAAAAAAATGAGGGTAGTTTAAGAGGCCTCTGGGACAACATCAAGCCTACCAACATTCGCATCATAGGGGCACCAGAGGAGAAGAGAGAAAACAAGGGATTGAGAACCTATTTGAAGAAATAGTGACTACAAACTTTCCTAACCTGGTGAAGAAAATACACATACAAGTCCAGGAAGCACAAAGAGTCCCAAACAAGATGAACCCAAACAGGCCCACATCAAGACACATTATAATTAGAATGGCAAAGGTTAAAGACAAAGAGAGAATCCTAAAAGCAGCATGAGAAAGGCAAGTAGTCACTTATAAGGGAGCCCTCATAAGACTGCCAGCTGATTTCTCAATAGAAACTTTGCAAGCTTTAAGGGATCGGCACAAAACATTCAATGTGATGAAAAGCAAGGACCCACAACCAAGAGTACTCTGCCCAGCAAAGCTATCATTTAGAATTGAAGGACAGATAAAAAGCTTCCTAGACAAGAAAAAGCTAAAGGAGTTCATCACCACCAAACCAGTATTATAATACAAGGAATGTCAGAGGGCCTTCTTTAAGGTGAAAAAAAAAAAGGAAAAATTATGAATAATAAAATGGCAATATCAACAATTATTTTCAATGTAAATGGATTAAATGCTCCACTCAAAAGACATAGGAGGGCCGAATGGATAAGAAAACAAAACCCTTACATATGCTGCCTACAAGAGAATGACTTCAGATTGAAAGACACACACATGAAAAGTAAAGGGATGGAAAAAGATATTCCACGAAAATGAAAAATATAAAAAGTAAAAAGCTGGGATAGCAATACTTATACCAGACAAAATTTTAAAATAGACTTTAAAACAAAGATTATAACAAGAGACAAAGAAGGACCTGGTAATCTCACTTCTGGGTATTTATCTGAAGAAACCCAAATGCTACTTCAAGGGGACATGTGTTCATTGCAGCATTGTTTACAGTGGTCAAGATACAGAGGCAGCCTGAGTGTCCATTGATGGATGAATGGATAAAGAGGAGGTGGTACATATATACAATGGAATATTGCTCGGCCAGGGAAGGGGATGGGTTCTTGCCATCTGCGGCAGCATGGATGGACCTGGAGAGCATTGTGCTGAGTGGAGTATGTCAGACAGTGAAAGACAGATGCAATGTGATTTCTCTTATATGTGGAATCTAAAGAACAACATAAATGAACAACAAAAAAAAACAGAAACAAACTCATAGATACAGAGAACATTTTGAGGGTTGCATGATGGGAAGGAGTTTGGGGGTGAGTGAAAAAGGGGTAGGAATTAAGAAGTACAAATTGGTTGTTACACAGTAGTCATGGGGATGTACAGTATAGCATAAGGAATATAGTCAATAATATTGTAATAACTATGTATGGTGTCAGATGGATACTAGATCTATTGCAGTGATAGGTGGGAGGGGGTTGGGGGACAGGGTGAAAAAGGTGAAGGAATTAAGAAGTACAAATTGGTAGTTACAAAATAGTCATGGGGATGCAAAGTAAAGCATAGGGAATATAGTCAATAATATAGTAATATGAATAACTATGTATAGTGCCAGGTGGGTACTAGACTAGTCAGGGGGATCATTCCTTAAATTATATAAATGTCTAACCACTATGCTGTACACATGAAATTAAAATAAAATAATACTGAATGTCAACTGCAATTGAAAATTTAAAAAAGGGAGGGGGGAAGGTGAAGGGGAATAAGAGGTTTGAATTTCAGGTATAAAACAAGTAAGTCCTGGGGATGTAATGTACAGTATGGAGAATATAGTCAATAATATTGTGATAGCATGGTATGGTGTCAGATGGTGGCTGAACTTATGGTGATCACTTCTTTAGGTATATAAATGTTGAATAACTATGGTATACCACTGAAACTAATGTAATATTGTATGTTAGCTGTACTTTAATAAAAATCTTTAAAAAAAATTAAAAGAGACTTATTATATGTATGGTTAGTCAATGGTAATTTTCTTGAATTCCACAAATATAAATTCCACACTTTATTTTCCTAGTTAAGCCCACCTGTAGTCACTGTTTTTAAAGAATGACCATGCTCAAGAAATCATAATTTCTTATTAAAGTTAATATAAGATTGCATAAGCAAATCAACTGCACAGTCTGCTAAAAATATTTCTTCTTTTCCTAGTTCTAGAGCATGTTTGTTTGAAAGACATAAGTTGGTCTGATTTCTATGTTTGAAAGATGTAAGCTGGTGTGATTTTCAATAACTCTTAGAGACGTGGACCTGTCAAAAGGATTTAATTGTTAATAAATGTACTTGGCTTTAAGCCAGCATCTGAAAATTAAATAATATGTTTTTAATGTGTGTTTCTGTCAGAAAAACTGATATAGGACCAGAAATATGTTAGTTGCTTTATTGCATACACCCAGCTAAAAGGTGCAGTACTTACACGTCTTTGAATCTTCAAGTTAAATAAATCTGTTAGGTGAAGCATAGCATCTAGCAACCTAAAATAAATTCTAAGTAGGATTTCTAAGGCAAGCTCAGTTGTTAAGTTGGCATACCCTTCATACAGGTGGATTGCCCTTTTTCTTACAGGAAGATAATCCATATGGCATGGTACAAGGGTCATAAACTTAGTAAAATGCAGGTATTTACAAGAAAACGATTCTCATGTAAGAAGTCTTACAAAGACACACTAGCATTACTTGGGCTCAGTCGTCAGAAAATCTGACTTAAGAAACCAAATTTTCATGCTCCTTGGGAGAAGTTTGTCTTTATAACTGACAAAACAATTCTTTGTAGACTAATTAGATATGCAAACACTAAGTGTAAAAACTTTTGTAGAACCCATTGAACCCAGAAAACATGAACCCCGGAGGCTGGTAAATCCCAGTGTGAGAAACACTGGCAGCGGGATTTAAGATGTAGACTTGGTGTCAGATGGGCTTGGGTTACATCCTGTCTCAGCCACACTGGCTGTGAGACTGAGGGCAAGGTCCTCAGCTTCTAGGGCTCTGAAAATCCTCATCTGTAAAAATGGGATAAAAATACTATATATCTTAATGCTTGTATGGATTAAGTAAAATAGTGAACACTAAATGCTTAGCATGGTTTGGCATATAGTAAGAGCATAATCAATGTTATGCCTCATTATTATGCTCTGACAAGAAGTTGGGGCAGATAAATATAAAAAAGATTGTTCTAGCCTGAACAGTGCATGTATTTCCTTCTTCAATGGCTTTTTTTTTAAATTCAGACTTCTGTCTCTGTGGTATATAATGGTAATATTTATAAGTTTCTGAAATTCTAAGAGTAAAAAATAGTGTCTGCAGACCTGAAGGCTTAAAATGCTCAAATTCAAAGATTCAAAAATCTGTTAAATAAGGTTTTAGCACTGAAGCAATCACTTAGCTTCAATTAATTGCAATCAATTAACAATGAGCTTATTGAAGATTTTGTTATTGAGAAAAGTTACATACTAAGCTAAAACTGGTTTCTGTAAGGCTAACCACTAAAAGAGTCCTTAGCAGTCAAATTTATTTGTCTTTTTTAAAGTAGTAACGTCAAATGAGCAAGTATTTATTGACAGGATGCCACAGAGAAACCACTAGATGGGATTAAGCAAATGGGGAGGGGAGAGTAATTGATGAGGAATTGTGCTGGCTGAGATGGTGATATCAAAAGCCATGAGGTACTGCCATTTGTGACAATATGGATTGCTCTTGAGATTATTATGCTAAACAAAATAAGTCAGACTGAAATAGTCAAGAACCATATTTCACTCATATGTGGGATATAAAACTACAAACAACAAACAAGACAAAAACTCATAAATACAGAAAACAGTTTAGGGGTTACCAGAGGGAAATGGGGTGGAGAGGAGGTAGATGAGGGTAAAGGGGGTCAAATACAGGGTAATGGAAAGAGACTTGACTTTGGGTGGTGAGCACCCAATGCAATATACAGATGATGTATTATAGAATTGCACACTTGAAACCTATTTAATTTTATTAACCAATGTCACCCCAATAAATTGAATAAAATTTTTTTAAAAGCTGTGAGAATTTGAAGAGAGGAGCATAAGAAAAGGCTGAAAATGGAACCCTGACAGCAGCCTGCCTTAAAAAACCAAAGAAAAAGAAAGTAGAGCAAGAGATCCCTTAGAAAAAATTTAAGAGACAAAATAGAAAATGGGACCTAACTGTGTCATGGGGCTGTGGCCTGAGTTTCTGGAAAAAGTGATCAGCATCACTCACTGGAGAGAGACAGCAAGTCATTATAATGGATTCTTTCTCGTGTTTTTTCTTTCTGTTGTAAAAACAATACCTGCACAAACAGAAGTAACAAATTGAGCAGTGCAGAAATGTACCATAAAATGGGAACATTTCCTCCCCCTCACAATCCCTGTTTCCATCTAGAACATTTCACAGTGCAAACGGACTCAAGGCTGTGGAAAGGACATATACTATTTCACCTCTTCCTCTCGCAAAACTCATTAAACACACAGTACTGGAATACAAAATGGTTTAAATCAACAGTAAAGAGAACAGTCAAAGAAATGTGAGAGTGCAACAAACTTCTGGAGAGTGGAAAGCAAATGAAGAAATTGTAACTGATAAAGAGGAATGGAGAAGCCACAGCAGATGGCAGAAAAGAAAAAGCAGATGAAGCAATAGCCACAGTGGGAACTGAGATGCCCTGAGAAATTTTCAGATACAAATGATAACAGGAGAAAGGCACAGGCCTGAAAGTTGGGATAACTGAAAAACCCATAGATGGAACACTGAACCCTGTCCCGTCCTCTCCGCCCATGAACAGAACTCCTGGAAGTCTGGCATAACCTCCCAGGCTTTCTGGAATTCGTCTCCAGCATAATAGCCACCATTCTACTTACTCACCAGAAAACTAACCTCTCTAACCCTACAAGCCACACCCATATAACCAGAGTTCCTAAACACCTTTTATGACTTCATTCTTAGATATGAAGAAACTGTCTAAGGATTATCATATAGTTGATTAAATTCAGCAGCATGAAAGAAAAAGACCAAAAATTGCAGGAAAAATGGCCCCAAGAAGAAAAGTCAATAAATCAGGGATGGGAAAAGAATTTTTTAAAAGCCTAGTCTTCTCACAGAGATTCAAGAAGACAGTAACATCCATAAACAACCAGAATGGATGCTTTGAAAAAATGACAACTAGAGAACAGGAAAGTACTTGGAAGAGAAAGCCAAAGAAATATCCCAGAAAGTAAAACAAGAAGCTCAAAAGACAAATGAAGTTTAAGGAGATCTATAAACAACACCCACCCTTCCCACTTGAATTTGAAACCAACTGAAAAATGGACAAGCGAGGCAGATAGATGGAGTAAACACGACTGTTGCAATACTGAAAAAAAAGTTGCACTGGAGGATGTAGCTTCAAAGCTTCGAAGTGCTTCCTAACACCGCAACTCTGAACCAGACATTCTTACCGTGTCACCAGCTGGGTACTGAGGCCCCTGCAAAGGAACCCCTTGCTGGAGGGTAGAAGCTGATGTTAATTCATCCTCTCCACAAGCTGGCAGATGCCCAAGGAGAAGGAACCCAGGCACAGAAGCCCTGCTCCTTCCTCTAAACTCACCAGTTGGACAAGTCACGTCTCCTCCCCTGGGAAGAAATGAATAAGGGGGTGGAGAGAGCCAAGAGTGTTACTTTAATGGAATGTCTTCCTCAAGAAGCCAGGAAATAAGTATTAAAAATGTTAAAGAGAAAATATAAGAGACATGGAGGATGGACTCAGAAGGTTCAGCAACTGAGTAATTAGAACGCCATAAAGAGAGGCTAAAAAGGGGAGGAAAATATTAAGAGAATGTCTCAGTGCTGAAGGACATGAGTTTCGAGATTGAAAGGACCCACTGAGTGCTGAGCAGAATTATTATTTTTTAATTCTAAATATATCATTATGATATTTCAGAACACCAAAGATAATGGACAGTTTCTAGAACCTTTCATGTAGAAAAAAAAACACACCAAAGTGAAATGAAAACAAAAATCAGTTGCCAAAGAATTAGGCAGACATTGACAACACCAGAATTCCCATCTACTACACTAGAGGGCAAAGCCTGTGGAGCAATACCTCCACAGTTTTCAGGGAATAATATTTGCAACCCAGAATTCTATACCCAGCCAAACTATTAATCAAGTGTTAAGGCTGAATAAAGACATCTTAAATATGCAAGAATTCAGAAAATATATTATTTGTGCACCTGAAAGGAGTTATTCAAGAAGGGGCCTCAGCAAAGGAATAAACGAGGAAAACAAAGCCAAAATATGACATCTAGCAGAGTGTGTCAATCTAGGAGAGCATGATGTTAGGTCTCAGCTGTGTAGCCAGCCAGGTTGTAATAAAAAAATGGAGGACTGTGGAGCCCCCCCAGGAAACAAGAAGTGATGGAGTAGGTAGAATGATTGTTAGAGTAGAAAACATTAAGTTATAATAAATGCAATTGGTAGCAAATAAAATGAGAAAACATCAAACTTCACTTCAGGAACATCCTTCTTTGGCACAGAGATTGTGATATTGGATCATAGATTGTAAAATGCAATCCTGACAGTATCCATGGCTGTGCAGTTAACAGTATTACATAGGTATTTATTGTTTTCAACTTTTAGAGTCTAGTTCTAAGCATATTGTGGGAGACTTACAGAGCTTTAATGCTATCATTTTTGTCACTATAAAAGGACAGACACTGCTGACTGAGACTGGGAAGTAGAAGGGGAGGAGGGACTGCATGATCCTCATAAGAGATAGCACCAATGACTTTTGGAACAAGAAAGGTAGGCGAAAGATTGCTCCTTGAAGTTGCCGAGATCACCAGAACCATGATACAACCATGCTGGTTGCTGGGGTGAAGTAAGTGGGGGCTGAGTGAAATTCTCACTCTCCATAATGAGAATTCTATTAGTTAATATGGAATGTTGATTGGTAGATAAACAGTGACATGTAGAGCTGCTACATTCAGTTGTGCCAGCTTTGAATCGCACCCCTCCAGAGGGCTCAAGTCCCCTCTGTTATTGCAGATTTGTTTGGTTATGATAGCTATGTTCTGGCAGATGTCCATAAAATGTCTTGAGCGTGGGATGCCTTTTTCTATTTCTCACAAAATTGGAGGTCAGCTAGCAAAGAACTGGTTGGATAAGCATTTAGGTAACCACTAGAAGGACTACAAGCAGAATTCTTTACAAGTGACTGAGCTGGGGCTGGGCTTTGCAGACAGGGAGGAGAGTAAGTAAGGACAGGAGAGAAGAGGAGAAGGGTACAGAGAGGGCTATTGCTTTTCACCCTGATCTTTCCTGGACTATTGATTTTTTTTTTTTTTTGGCTGAGCCATCCTGCCATCTGTTAGCAGCTCAGCAGCAGCTCAGCTCCGGCCGGGAATGGAACCGCTGTTGCTCAGAGCTGGACTATTGATTTTTTAAAATCATGTGCACACATTTCCTTAATTAAAAAATGAGCAAGTAACCATTAAAAACGAACACAAAAAGCCTCAGACTATCTGGCAGCCCCTGGGATGTCCCCAGGCCCTCTATTTATCACCACTTTCTTTACAGAGCAAATAAAATGTCTGCAGCCTGTCCATCAAGGCCCCACGTGGAAGGCCACTGGCCCCTCACCCAGCGCCTTCCGGAGCCTGCGAGGTGGGAGTGGGGCATGTCCTTTCCGGCTGGACCTTCCTCTGCAGCCTGTTCCTCTAAATACTTTTACTCCACTGGTCACCCCCATCTCTCATTCCCCGCAAAGCAGCACTAGGGCAACTTGTTGCTTGAGGCAAATTTTTCCTGTAAGGGCGTTTTGGAGACATAGGGTAGGACATAAGTTTTAATTCAATAATCAGATAACCCTGTTTCCGGTACCGAAATGCTGCCCCTTCCTTGGGAATGGCTCACCTGCTCCCGCCACCCCTGCCCTCCTTTCCCCGCGGGCCGGGACGCGGTGCTGGTGCTGGAGCTTCTCTTCTCTCCATGGCTTTCCTGGGTTTGGACGAGATTCTCAACCCTGACTTGGTATAAAGAGCACCTGAGACCGAAGTACCGCCAAGACCAGGCCCCACCTCCAGCCCACGCCCTGACTTCTTCAGCCCAGGGAGAAGCCACTGTCTATCTGCTGGCAAGATGGCCAGGTGACTCTCCCGTGTGGCCAGAAGGGAACCATTACTCTGCTCTATCCATGGGCCAGGGGACAACTCCCAAATTCCTGTATTTTACTTGTGCAGATAGTTGGACTTTTTGTTTCCTCCCCGTTCTTTCCCCAGACCGTGCAACCTCCCAGATTGCGGCCAGATTATAAAAGAGCAGTTCTTTCCCTTCCTCCTCTGTGTACACGCAGGTACACAGGCCTTTAAAAGTGGGTCGTATCACATCTATTGTTCTGCATTTTGCTTCTATCATTTGCCTTCTTTTTATGCTTGTAAGACTGACCTACCTCATTATTCAAAGGCCACATAATATTCCATTATTAAGCATATACCATAATGTGCTTACCCATTTTCCTGTTGATGTCATCTGGGCTTTTTTCCTAATATTTTGCTGTTGCTAACTATCCTGTAATGGACACCCATGTGGGTGTGTATCCCTCAGAACTTGTGCAAATATTTCAAGAGTGGAATCACCAAAGTCAAAGTATACGTATATTTAAAATTTTTACAGGTATTGCAAAAATGCTCTCCATTTAAGTGGTGCATCAATTTACTCTCCCACCAACAGTTTGTTAAAGCATTTTCTTCCCCATACTCTTACCAACACCAGACATCGCCATCAATCTTTTTACTACTTGCCAATCTATTAGGGGGGAAATGGTGTCCCATTGTTGCAGTTTGCACGTCTCTGATTACTAGTGACCTTGAACATTTTTTTGTCTTTTTGTTAGTACTTTGCATTTCTTCTGTGACTAGCCTGTGTAATAGATTTTTGATGACTATTAGTTTGGATGGTGCAATGTAATCCCCCTTATTT
>NW_017731580.1:2514056-2515025 GCF_001890085.2 Hipposideros armiger | reverse complement strand
CTGAGCAAAACCGAGGACGGAAGAAAGGCATGGCCTTCGCCACTCAGTAGTGATGCATGATCGATTATCAACAGCGGCACCACTGCCACCACTGTGTATTTTCTCATCTTAAAGATATTTATTAAAATATAGATAACATACAATATTATATTAGTTTCAGGAGTACACCATAGTTGCTCAACATTTACATATCTAAAAAAGTGATCATCATGATAAGTCCAGCCACTATCTGACACCATATCATACTATCACAATATTATTGACTATGTTCCTTATGCTATGCTCTACATCCCCACGACTACTGTGTAACAACCGATTTGTACTTCTTAGTTTCTGCACATTTTTTACTCATCCCCAAACCCCTCCCATCATGCAACCCTCAAAATGTTCTCTGTATCTATGAGTTTGTTTCTGTTTTGTTTGTTTGTTTATATTGTTCTTTAGATTCCACATATAAGAGAAATCACATTGCATCTGTCTTTCACTGTCTGACATACTCCACTCTGCAAAATACCCTCCAGGTCTATCCATGCTGCCACAGATGGCAAGAACCCATTCCCTTCCCTGGCCTAGCAATATTCCATTGTATATATGTACCACCTCCTCTTTATCCATTCATCCATCAATGGACACTCAGGCTGCCTCTGTATCTTGGCCACTGTAAACAATGCTGCAATGAACATATGGATGCACACATCCCCTTGAAGTAGTATTTTGGATTACTTTGGATAAATACCCAGAAGTGAGATGACTGTGTCCTTCTTTGTCACTTGTTATAGTCTTAGTTTTAAAGTCTATTTTGTCTGGTGTAAGTATTGCCACCTGTCTTTTTTTCTTTTCATTTCCATTTTTATGAAATATCTTTTCCCATCCCTTTATTTTCAATTTGTGTGTCTTTTGATCTGAAGTGAGTCTCTTGTAGGCAGCATACGTAAGGGTCTTGTTTACTTATCCATTCAGCCACCCTAT
>NW_017731580.1:2508980-2513644 GCF_001890085.2 Hipposideros armiger | reverse complement strand
TTTTTGTGCCCAGTGGCTGAGTTTCCTTTGTGGTTGATGAGCTAGCTCTTCGCAGCACTTGAGCAGGTTTGTACACGCAGTCTGTGGATTGCTAATGAGGGAAGGAAGGGGCCAGGCTGCCGCATTCCTGACATGCTTTGGGACCTCTCACAGCTCATCCTTCCTATCAGGCCAAAGTTTCGGTGGAATCCGCGTGGAACCTGTGCTTTGATACAGGATTGTCCCAAGGATTGGGTCTCTTTTTGCCATTAACTAGCTGCTTAACCTCAGGCTCCTCAGACAGGACATGGAGACCCTGATATCGGGGTCATTTTAGGAACTACCTGTTGGCTCCTGTGTCTAGGTGCTCAGCTAAGGTCACTGCACACATGGTTTTATTTAACCCTTAGAGCTGTCCTATAGCATCAGTGCACTGGAACTCGTTATTGGGGAAAAAAGAAGGAGAAGGAGAAGGAGAAGGAAGGAGAAGGGGAAGGGCAAGGGGAAGAAGAAGAGGGCGGCTCCTGGTTGATCAACACCAACCAAGAACCAAACATCTTATGGTTTGAAGTCAGGTAAGCAGTCCTGAATGCCATCATCTCAATCGTACGGATGAGACAATTGAATGACCAGCTCAAGATATAATTGGTCCTGGAGGGGACAGATGTCTGGCTGTCTGACCCCATGACCTGTGCTCTTGACCCTGACACTACAGCAGTGTGTCCCTACGTGTCCCCAGGGTACACGTGTGAAGCAGAGCCGTGTGAAGCAAAAACCTCCTTTCAAATGAAAGAGGACCTGCTTCTTGGGAACACCTTTTCTATTTATTTTTTTTTTTGATTGAAGCAGCTTACACAGTGAAGCAAACATCATGGTTGATGATCATTTAACCCCCTCCATGAAATAAAGACCTTACTCTCTTTCCCCACAGAGGAGATTCTGAGTTTAACCCCTCAGGCATCTTCTGGATACTAGGTTATTCTTGCAAAGTTTGCTTTTTCTATTCCCTGTATTAGAACACAGTTCTGTTTCTTGATCCTAAAATAGCAAACACATCTGCGGTAACTGCCGCATGTTAGGGCTTGACCTGCATTCGCTCACTGGTTCCTGCGGAAAGTCTGTAAGGTGGGCATGCTATGATCCCATTTTATGGGAGAGGACACTAAGGCCCTGCCAGACAGATTATGGATTTTGCCCAAGGACCCTCAGTTCGTAAGAGGCAGAGCAGGGACTTGACCTGGGTCCATTCATTCATTTTTTTTTTTTAAGATTTTATTGGGGAGTTGGGGGAGGGGAACAGCATTGGGGAATCAGGGAAGGGGAACAGANGACTAAGAAACAATGGCTTCAGCCAGTTTCTCCATCCAGGAGAAACCTGCCCCTCCATCCCTCACCCTGAAACCAGACAACTCAGTTCCTTTTTATATGTCCCTGGTGCCTTTTGAGCTGCTGCCCCAGCACTGGAGCTCAGAGTAAGTGAGTTTGGAAGCAAGAAAATCTGTGTGCAGGCCATTTGAGAGGAACACCTGGGAATGCAGCCACCCTCATCTCACTCTGCCACAATCTCCACTGGTTTTCACAGCCAGAAGTTCTGGAGACTTCTCTCCCCAGCACTGAAATCCAGGGCTAGGGAAATTGGTGTGGGGCTGGGACCTCTTGCTCCTCTAGGGAGAGGGGACCTCCATAGCTGAGATAATGGTCACGTGGATGTGGGACCATCCCATTCCACATCTCCGCCCTTCCTACCAGTCTCCAGGTAGCTTCTTCTGTATGTCCTTTGTTATAGGATTTCTGTTCAGCTAGACTTCAGGCAATTCTCAATGATGGTCATTCTGTAGTTTAGTTGTAAATATTACATGGTCTTGAGAGGTGGTAAGCACAGCTCTTACCTACTCTGCCCTGTTGACCTGTAGATTTTGCCACGTCTACTTTTAAGGATTCATAAGATGTATCATGAAGACCCAATCTTAAATTAATATGCAAATCCTTCAATTAATCATATAAAAATACCAACTTTGTAGTTTGTAACCTGGGAGCTTAGCATCACAAAGGAAAGGCAATCATATTACCTATCATTTTTAAAGCTAGGAGTATTACTTATGAGTAAGTAACTCAGCTGTGAGAGAAATCAGCTGTAAAGAATGAGCATTCATAATAAATTCCCAAGCTCAAAGGAGATCACAACTGATAATTAGAGGTTTCCCCCATCAGTTACCCAAAGCAATGTGACACAAAGAAGGGCTGTGGGGATGATGAACCTTGGACGATCTCATCGAGACCGTGGCTTTGGTCCTTGGCTCAGTCACAGAGCAGAGGAGGAGAACGTCCCCTGTCGAGAGTCCCCATCCTTAGTTTGCATCCTCAAGACTAGGAGGCATAGACAGAGGTGGCAGGGACCCCCCTTAATGATATTCTCCAAGGTACCCTGAACAAAATTCTTAGGGTAACACACTGAGAGAACTATTTTTAAGAAGTTGGGGGTGGTAGTCGCAACCTGCTCTGCCTACTCTCTAAGATTCTGGTATAATTAGGATGAGTGTGGGATGTGGGTGTGTAGCTCCAGCATGCAGCCAGCTGGGGCTCCTGGAAGCACTCATGCTCACCTTTCCCCCACTCACCCCAAACACACATAGACACCAATAGTCCAGACTGCCTCTCCCTGGAGCGTCGCCCCAGGTAACTTCACCCTGCTGCTCCAACCTCATTTGCCTCTTCCACAGACTTAGTTTCTGACCAAGGCTCTAGTGGAACCAAGCGTTCAGAATGTTCTTTATTCCAGAAAGTCAGTTGCAATTTATTCACATGCCTGGGAATGTGTCAAAAGCATTCTAGAGCTGAAGGAGCCGAGACATCATGGCCCTATGTCTGTTAATTCACTCACACCCTTCACACTTTGGGCCTCAGCAAACAGATGTTTCCTGCTGAGCTTGTAGTAGTGGATGGAGCCCTGGTAGATTTGAGTTCTGTCCTCATCAGCATGAGCCAGCTTTGGAGGGCAAGGATGGAGAAGTGAGCACAACGAATGTCATTAGTTTGGCCCTCCATGTTGCAGGGACCCGGGCATCTTTAAAGGGTGTCAGGATGAACCCCTTTTCTGGAACCACACTCCCCCATGTCCCCCCACCCCCATATCTTTATATTGTGTGTGTTTGGTATGAGGCTTACTGGGTGACCTGGATGGCAGGTTTCTGCCACAGACACAGCCCTCAGAGGACCATCTTGGTATACCACTCTGCCCCATTTGAGTTTCACCTGTCTGGGAACTGTCCTTCTTAAGATGTGAAAAGTAAGTACAGTATGGTAGCAGAGGGTTGTTGTGAAGATTAAGGTCATTGAGATAGAGTGCAAAAAGCATGAGTACAAGTCCCAGAGCATGGAGAGAACCCCATCAATAGTAACAATCACTATTATTGATTTAGTAAAAGATGTGGGTTTAGCAATTACTTTGTGCATCTAATTTGAGTAATAATGTACACTTTTAATATAATAAGGCTATATTTATTTAGAAAATGCTCTAATTTCCTTACTCTTCAAACCCAATTAACTTCAAATTAGTGAGATTTTTGTTATAGTAATAGTCTAATGGGGCTCACAGCCAGGCACTGTCCCCCACTCTCTCCCCACTTCCCCACATGCTGGAGTCAGTATATGTGGCTGATGTGACCAGCACGTGACTCGGACATGTCCCAGTCCCAAGCCCCAGGGTCCCATGTCTTTAGTCACGTCTTGGTTGCTCAGAAAGTTGTAGCACGCGTCAAGCGCTTGAGTCCACCTCCACTGAACTTGCCCATCTTTTACCACAGGCTGTAAAGCGCTTCTTGAAACAAGAGTGCAAGTGTCACGGCGTGAGTGGCTCATGTACTCTGAGGACATGCTGGCTGGCCATGGCCGACTTCAGGAAAACGGGCGATTACCTGTGGAGGAAGTACAATGGGGCCATCCAGGTCGTCATGAATCAGGACGGCACTGGTTTCACTGTGGCTAACAAGAGGTTTAAGAAGCCAACGAAAAATGACCTTGTGTATTTTGAGAATTCCCCAGACTACTGTATCAGGGACCGAGATGCAGGTAAGTTCAAAACACTTTAGTCACAACCCTTAATTCTTCCAACGATTGGGACTCTCAGATTAAATGCAGTTCTGTATTTGCAGCCTGCCAATTCTGTAAGTGCAGCCTGCTGCTTCCAGGGTCAAAGCTCATGTTCTTATAATTCATATTTAAAGTGCGCAGAGAGCTCTTCTAGGATGCTGGAGAAATGGGAACCCAATAAGAATGGCTGTAGCAAAAAGTCAAAATATGCAGATTAGCAGAATTCTTCAGCCTGGACAAAACACAAATTAGTGGGCTGATGTACACTATGTTTAGCCGCTCACCACCTTTCCTGTGATCTGAAAACTGAGAGGAGGATAGCTTTGCAGTGTATCTTCCCTTTACAAATCCCACCTCTGAGACTACAGAAAGGCTCCCAAGGCTTGAAAGTTCACCTGTTTTGAAATCTACCATACTGCACACTCTCTTGCTCTTTCCAATATGTTCAGAAGTTGCCAAATACTAGAAAAGCAAGAATTCATCCCTACTGGCTTGGCTGTCAGTGGGCAGTCGATGAGGGCTGTGTAAGAGGCACTTCATTTATTAAAACCACAGTCTGTCCTTGCACACGGCACCTTCTCTGTCTTGAGCTCACT
>NW_017731580.1:2475902-2507100 GCF_001890085.2 Hipposideros armiger | reverse complement strand
GGTAGCTTTACAGCAGCCCACTGCAGCCTCACTGCAGCCTATGCCATCACTGGTGACTCACGGCAGCCCAGCTCCAGGTTGAGCTGTTGTTCACCATGTTAGCTGTAGAGGGCGCAGCGTCACTGGCCCTCATGTGGGATTCGAACTGGGGCCCAGCTGCTCAGCTGGTGTCCCAAGCCAGCTCTCAACCAACACACTGCTCGGCTGGCCCAGGGTCCATTCATTCTTTTAAGCACTTTACCTCCAAATGTGCCAGCCACAAGGCACACCACTGCAGGGGTGGACTTTCTGAGGGAACCTATATAACTTATTCATTCTCCTAATTCATTTCTCGTCTCCTCTAGGCTCATTTTAGCTTATCTGACTTGAAAAGATGTGAATGGTTGGTGTTGATTAACCAGGAGCCATCCTGTTATTCTTTTTTTTTAAATACCCAGTTTCAATGCATTAGATCAGATTTCCATTAAGAGTTCTAGGTTATTCATAAATTACCTGAACTAGATTTAATGCCCTGTTTAGCTGAGCCTAGGAAAATGCTGAAGTCATCCATGCAAACCTTGCAATATTTCTTTTTTATTCTGTTGACCATCAGTGAAAATATGGTTCAGGGTGTTTGACATCATGCAAGCCGAAGTTCAGATTGCTGACAGAGTATATTTTTCATTGTTCATATTTGAAGTCATGTACAAACGTGGCTACGTGTATGAGAAGAGGATTTTCCTTGAGAAAGCCAGCTTCAGCCCACAGAGCTGCTAAGGGCCTCTGTGCAATCCATGGCCTCCTGAAGACGAGGCTTTATCCTGGCCACAGCATGCATTCTAGCAAGTCAGTCAAAACAGCCGTGGAAGTTTGTGGCTCAGAAACATCCTGGGGTAGCTCCTAACTGTTTGTGGAGGCAGGGAGAGGTGACAGAATCTGAGACCAGCCAGAAGGGGACATTCATGCCTCTAACTCACATTGGCATTTCTTTTTTGAGCTCCACTCCCTCATAGTGAAACGAAGGTGTTGGGTCAATGCTAACACCCTCTCCACAGGCACACATCACTGAAGAAACCTTCCCTTCTATAGAACCACACTGTGTAGGAATGGCCTATTTCCTGCTAAATGGAGCTCCCACATGTTCGAAATGGGTTACCATCAGAGATATCCAGGGTCTAAAATAAGTCAGAAGTTTGTAGTAAATTTGAAAGCAAATGATATATACATATATATATTCATTTTCTCTGTTAAAATTGACATAACCTTTCCCTAGAGTACATCTCATACCACCCAATCTGCTTTGTTGTGGTCATGTTTTGTTTTGCTCTTTTATATCATGCACATTTAATATTCAACTTATTGGATACCTTCTACTCTCTGGCACTGGAAAAGCAATGGCAGTAAGCGGGTTGAATACTGTCAGTAGATACTTGAAACTGACTGCCTTTCCTCTTGCTAGTCAGCACCTGTTTCCTCTTCACATTAACTCAGGATTTGCCTGGAGTGAGCCGGCTTGTTTTGTCAATTCGGTTTGTGGAGTGGATCAAGTCTACAGGGCTAGTCTACTACTCACCAAAATGAGGATCCTATGGAATCAAAATCTCAGGGGTTTGGGCCTGAGCTTCTATATGTATTTCAAACTTAAACACATCAAAGTTTGAAAAATCAGTGCTTTAGGTAATCTGTGATTCCTGAGTTTTCCATGAGTATTAGGTAAGAAAAAAATCCAGGGAGAAATTATTTTGGGTGGATACCTCATCTCTAACAAAGGAAAAAAGTTCTTTATTCGAGGGTCTCTAAATAAATGTCACCCAAAAAGTATCCCCTACCCTGGCTTGCCCAATATAACAGGGTGTTCTTTCACATTTGAGCCCTGCATTTTCAGAAACCCTCTTTTACTGTGAGTAAAAGATTAAATCCTTAAAATGATTTTAGCCATCAAAGCTTCCCCTGGAATTAGTTTGACAGAGGTTATCAAGTTAGCCTTGTAGTGAAGTCCTGACATAAAGAAACCAGGACAAATTTTGATGAGAATTGCAGAAGGGTGAATCAAGACCCTGAGGTATTCCTGGGTGAGGACAGACCCCGACCCCAGGTGGGCGATGGGACTATTGGGTGAATTCCTATTAAGACTCAGGCCCTGTGTTACACACCTGTGCATTTTCTCTGAATCTTCACAGCAGTATCCTCTACTTACAGAGAAGGAAACTGAGGCTCCAAACAGCTACTTTACTTGCCCAAGATTCCGTGGCCTATAAGCAGCAAACAAAACAAAGTGAATAAATATCATACTTTTCTCACTATCCTACTTTACTTCCTGAAATGTGGGAAGGGAGGAGAGATCTGTCATAGTCAGTGTGAGGACAAGGGAACGTACTGGGAGGAGCTGTCCGCCAAGTGGGAGGTAGAAAGTGGTCAGACTCAACCTTCACCCACTTTGACTCAGGTTGCCTTGACGCCCATTCTACGACACGCCCTTCAGGGTTTTGAGACTGCTAATGTTGTTCATTGTTCCTAAGAAATGATAAGCTCAAAAGCCAATTAAGGAAGAAATTCTTATGGCAACAATGATGACAAAAGATATTTTCCTTTAGTCTTCAGTTGAAGAGAGTGCTCTGATGTTCAACTATAAATACTCCCCAGATTCGAAGAGCACCTACAACCATGCGATGCTGTATGTATGACATTCCGCAGGCCAAATTGGAGCTAGCTCTAAGAAGCTGGACTTTCTGGGGTGGGCATTCTGGCGGTTCTGTGGTTATCTACTCTGGTTATTGCCCCAGGCAGCCATAAATCAAAGAAGCCCTTAAGTTAGAGATAGGTTCATCTCTAACTAAGGAATGCTGCTGTCCTCTCCAGAGGAGTGTCTGCACCTAATCACAGGCCACTTTCACTGGTTATGATGTAAAAGCCCTGACCCGAGCCAGAGGTCACCCTGACGTCTCCTCATCAACTGGCAGAAACAAGCAACCCTACACCAGTCAAACTCAGAAAACAAATGGAGTCCAGCAGTTGTTTAGCTTGTTGCCTGTTGAAAGTCCAGTACCTGGCTGACAACCGCAGGCTGTGAATCATGTACGTGCTCAGGTGTCACAGGTTTTTTCACATAAACCATATTTGGCAAACAGCTCAGAACCCATGGGAACACAGTCCCAACCGTGGTTCACAGAGTTCGATGTTGTCGACAAGCCATTTGGTGTGTGGCCAGCTTTGCAGAGCCTCTCACACTGTGGCTGCAGCTGGAAAACAAGCAAGCAGCGTGTGGGCACATAGCAATGATGATGTTGGCACTCAATGTCCAGTTCCCACCAGGACATCCTCAGTCCCTCATTTCTCCCCAGAACAGATGTTTCTGGAGCCCCTTCTATATGCCAGACACTATGATAAGCCCCAGGAATGCAAAGAGAGGGAGACAAGCTTGCTCACTGCCTCACTCCCCACAGGCCTCCCGGTCCCTGACATGACCAGCCTGACAGGCATGGGACCCAGCCCTCCAGCCCAGACAGGAACGTGGTATGTCTTAGATTTCGGTCCTCATGCTATTGCTCAATGACAAGGTCTCACACCTTCCATTTGTCATTTTGAAAAAGTTGCTTCTTCCTTTCTGCTTTGAAACGTATTGGAGACATTCATGAATTGATATCTAAAAATTGCTTAGACAGCTAGACCAGAAGAGAACAATAGGAAAACTGTATTTGTGAGGCTTATAAGTCACCATTTTCATAGGCAATTAATTGATGATGTTGTAGAATTAATATTAGTTGTTATCCAGTGGACCGTCTTTTCAAACTCTTCGTGGCATATAACGCACTCAGCCTGTCCCTCCTTCCTAAAACACTCTGTTTCCTTGTCCTCTGTAATAGCACATTCTCCTGAGCCACCTGCCCCAAGAGCTGGTCTTTCTCAATTTCAGTGGCTAGTTCCTCCTCTTCCACGTCTAAATTCTGAAGCTCTTCAGGGCTCCGTCCTGGCTCACTTCTCTCTGTGCTTTCTCCCTGGGTGATCTCCTCCACTTAACGGCTGTTTCAGTCCTCCACTGTGTCCTATCCCCTCAGCTTATATCCAGATTCCTGCCAAACAGCTCCACTCACATTGCTCCTGCTTCTATCAACTTGCTTCTGTTCACAGCCGAACGCCTGATCTGTCCCACTTCTGAAACCTGCTTTCCTCAGGCTCCCCCTTCCCAGAAGACAGCACATCCGTCCACTCCGTGGGTCAAGCCCAAAACCTACAAGTCAGTTGTTACACGACTTTCTCGTTTCCACATCCGGTCCATCACCAGTCCTTTTAACATGTGTCAAGGATCTAGCTGCTTCTCCATCGCAGAAAGCCTTGTTCTCTCATCCATAGCACGTGCCACAAGTTTTAGTTAGTTTGTTTAAATATTTGTTTGTTACCTGTCCCACTGGACCCTGATTCCATGGCAGGAACCATATCTGTCTGTTCAGCAGTGGGCCCCCAGCAACAGCCACATAAACATGTGTTACATTGAATTGAAGGCAAGAGATAAGCAACATGAAGTACTGTCATTGTATTAGCTGAATTCTTAGCTATGTCGGTGCAGTGTCACAGCTTAAAGATAACGTGATTTCTCCGAGAGGTAATTACTAAGCATGTCTTTGCTCATCATTGATTGTAATACACAGCTTATGAAAATTCCTGTTTAAGCTTAAGTGCTAAGTGGAATTTTCCCTCATATTCAAGTGCCTTACTGAGCGTTTATGGAGCTAAAGGTGTCGCTGGCTGCCTGTTTCCCTGGGTGAGATGAAAACCCTCCAGTGCAATGACAGACAATGTCTATGCTTACAGCTGCCACCAAATACTCAGTTCTTCTACTCTTTGGGAGGCCTTTTTCATTTGCTATTATCAGTGGGAATACTGGGTAGTTCATCTATTTTCATTGGTAACATGAGCAAAAATACTTTTATATCCAATTTTATTTTGTTATAGAAATGATCTGTAACTCTGCATTACTTTTCAGAATATAGACTTGCTGGAATTACTATACTTTTAAAATATACTAAAAAGTGCCCTAACTTGCATTAGTTGACAGTGGCAATCATATTGAATTTGTGAAAATTAAAAACAAAACAAAACAAAACAAAACAAAAAAACCTTTCAAACCAGAAAATTAAAAAAAATAGAAACAAAATTTTCATTTTGTTTTGAAGTCTTTGACGTAATTTCAACTACTAACAACAAAGAATTTATCAACTAGATGTCTTCTTTTGTGGAAACAGAAAAAATCATTTCTAATTACCATATTGATGTGTTGCAAACAAAAGAATGATGTTAAAGTACTTTAAAATAATGTATTTGCTTAATTTGCCTAAGTTTTTCCCATGAAACCTATTTGGTACTGGTATGGTAAATCTCCTCTTTAAAATATGCATATTTTACATTCCTTGGGGAAAATCCTGCACTATATGAATTAGGAGACTTTGGGGTCACCAATGGCTGCCTATTACTATTTCTACTGATTATTAATTGAGTCGCCATGGACAAGTTTACTTCTCTGGGTCTCTTAAGATATGTGTTTCACCTAGATATTCCTAAGATTCCTATGATTCAATCAATGAATGATTAATTGTTAATTAATTTTACTTTGTTTGCGGTAACAGAACTTGAACTTGATGCCACAAACTAAGTTGTCATTTTGAATTTCTAACATTTAAAAATGTGCCACACTTTTTGTATTTGTGCTCTATATGTCACGTGAGATAATTTGAATAGAAACAGGCTTTTAGCTAGTCTGCTCTCACCTTAGTGCCCGAGGAGTAGATGACAGCTCCCTGAAGAAGCGTGCTCTCATTTGGCAAGTGAAGGCTGATCTTAATTTTTAAGAAATTGTTTTAAATTTAATATTTAATGAGTCAGGAAATATATGTTGGCCACCTGAGCACAATGCAGTATATAGAAGAAATATAAGCACTAACCCCTGTCCTTGAGGAGACAAGATACATGAGAAATGAACAAACATTTCAAAACAGTGTATGAGCCCTACTGTGTTATAGGACTTAGGAAGGAAGTCAGCTAGGCTTGGAGCAGACAGGGAGAACTCTGTGAAAGGGGCGGAAGTAGGCTTGAACCTTGAAGGATGGGAAGACTTTCAATCTGAACACTTTCAATCTAAAGGAGGGAGAGAAAAGTCCGGGACAGCAGATGAAAGTAACTTTTATGAGCGAACAACTTATAGGTCTGTGATATCAGAAAGTCACTTCCGTGGGACAGTGAGGAGATGGCCTGATTAGAGAGGACAGCAGGAGGACAGCAGGGAATAAACTTGGGTATAGGCTAGTTAGTGTGAGATATGGAAAGCCTTGAAGAAACTTCAACAACTTTAATTCCATGATGGGGTTTGCTAATTTAATGGGACATGCTTTCATGTGCCAGTCAAGCTTTTCCTAGTTTTATGAAAACATTGAATAAAATCATCTGAGATAAGTAGAGACATTGTCTTTCCCAGTTTTAGTTTTGCAATTCTTAATGCAAAGAAGGGGTAAGCCTTGCAAGGAGACAAATGTGAGGTCTCTAACATTTGCTCTTTAGCATTCTTTTCTTCCCTCGATAAATCTGTGTCATTAATGACAACGTGTAAGTCAAGCAGAGGAGAAACAGCCTATTGGATGACGGGCTTAAATGAATCTTGCTTTACGCCCTAATCGTCAACATATGGGCTTCTGTCAGCCTGGAGTGGCAGGAATTTCCAAAGACTCAGGCCCATCGATGGAGAGAGAGTGTGCAAGAGAGCGCCCTTCCTCCAGGCCCCGGAGGTGTGGGTCTGGGAACTATTAGCAAAAGCCCTCCATCCTCCTCTGCTGTCAGGAAGATGCATGTTGGTGGAGACAGAAATGTTTTTGCCCTGGGAACCCTGACTCCATTCTTAATTTTATAGCTCTGGGGATGGGATGTTTGATTCTGTAAAGTTCCCTCAGCATTGCCTACAGAAATTGCATTATGTGGTCCCAAATTTTTGTGAGTTAGAAATTCTGATTCTTCATCCTCCTTTTTCCGTGTGAATATGTGAGCTTTTGTGCAAGTCAAGCGAGGACAACACCTAAGGGGAGGAGACGGGCAGATCTGGCTGGAACCTACACCTTCCCACGGCATAGACGTCACAGACTGCCTGGATCTTACGGACTCTGAGTCTAGGCAATGACGTCATAACAGTGTGGTGTGAAGATGACAGAAGGCTGGGCTCGCTGAGCCTGAGTCTGCAGCACTCTGTCTGGGCACTGGCATTTGTACCCAGACGGGCCACACATCTGCGCACACGTCATAAAACATAAAGCAAAAGGATGTCAGAGAAAAGAGCTTCCAACTTGTCACTTCTCTTAAATGAACTGAGTAAATCAAAAGTGCAGTAAGAGATAACATTTTTAAGCAATACAAATAAGTTTTACATAAACATATTAAATGTGAAACGTCTAATTATGTGTTTATCCTTTTAACATATCAATTTGGGAGACTAATGATAGGGCCATTACTCAAAAGTGTATATATATTTTTTACTTTTTTTTTTAAATTGGGGAACATTGTGTTTTTTAAGGACCCATTAGCTCCAAGTCAAGTTGTTGTCCTTTATTCTTAGTTGTGGAGGACACAAGTCCAGTTGCTGTTTGCAGGGGGCGCAGCCCACCATCCTATATGGGAGTCGAACCGGCAACCTTGCTGTTAAGAGCACGCACTCTAACCAACTGAGCCATCCAGCTTCCCTAAAAATATTTTTAAATTTTCTCCTTTGAAATATTTTTAGAGCCAGCCATACATGCTTTTAGTAGACACCATACAATGCAGATATTTGACCTATATAAAGATCAGTGGTTTTTGAAATGGCTCGGAGAATCTTAGAATGAAGTCTGAAGGAGAGGTAGGTAAGTGATTAGGCTATGTCATTCCATCTTTGGTGATTTAAAAATTGATACTGTGGGCTTTCCTGAACCAGAAAGTTCTGCTTAGGAGGGGTTCTTCCCGAAGTCTTCGGCTGTGGCCACATTAGTGACATACGTTCAAGCCACCTTGAGGGCACACATGGTTTGGAGATGTCACCTTGGTATTGAAAGTAATTAGTCTCATTCCTCAAAAGGTGACAGGAATATCAGTACAGAAAAAATGCAGTGTACACTACTAACGCCATGTTAACTTGTTTAGTTCGCTTTCTCATGTAACTTTAGGTGTCTCAATTGTCTATGGCATATTATGTACTGGAGAAAAAGCCCCTCTCTAAAAGAGTTACCCTTCAGGACCTTTGTAAGTCCTTCATTTGATAAAATAATGAAGGGAAAGAGGAAATGTGCTAACACACCGATTCTGTACTGGGGCTGGCAGGACAGCAGATGGAGCTCTGCTGAGAGGCCAAATGTCACAGTGGCTCGAGCTCTGGAGTCTGACAAGTCTGGCTTCAGATCCTGACCCTGCCACCTGCTGGCTGTGTGACCTTGGGCAAGTAACCCGAGCTCCCTGACCCTCCATTTCCTCATTTCCAAAATGGTGAAGATAGTAGTACCTCCTTTATGGGCATATGAGAATTAAATGAGATGATGCTTATCATAGGGTCTCGTCATGTCAGTGCTCCAATACTAATTGGCCCCAATTATGAACAGAAAGAAGGGAAAGGATGGAAAAGAAGGTAGAGGAGAAGGAGGAAAGAAGAAGAGTGGGGGTGGGGGAAAGGAGATGGAAAGAAAGGATGGCTGAAGCTCAGCTCTATTGGGCTTGGAAAATGTGAAAACTGTCCCTTCTGGGCTCAAGGCTGATGGGTGTGGCTGCTTCGTTTCCCCAGGAGCTCTTGTGGCCCTGGCAGGGGTGAGGGACTCATAACAAGTTGGTATATTATTTAGAAAAAAGATCTAAAAATATATGTCCCAAATATTCAGAACTAAACAAGTGGGCAGATCATAAAACTCAGTGGCTCCCTTTAATAAAGAGCATGCACACACACACACGTGCACACACATGCACACGTGCACACACACACAGGCACATATGCACACACATGCACACATGCACACACACAGGCACATATGCACACACACATGCACACACATGCACGCACACACACATACACACAGAGGCACATGTGCACACACACATGCACACACTGCACACATGCACACACTGCACATGTATACATGCACACATGGACACACTCACATGTGCACACATGCACATATACACATGCACACAGGTACACACACACACAAATGCATAGTCTTGATTCTAATCTTTCATTTTAAGAATAATGGTGATAGTTTAGTTTTGGAAAGGCTAATGGAAGGATCCTGAGACAGTGTAACCCTATTGATACCAATAATAGTGAGTCCTTGTTATAATTCCAATAAAGGAAATACCAACAAATTTTGTGTAGCTTTGCACTCTGGAAATAATCTTTTCGGGGTTTGATGAAATGGCTGTATATTCTGCTCCAATGACAGCAAGTATCACAGCTGCCCTCTGCCCTACAGTCTGTCATTAGATCTAATGAGATCCAAACCTCACGGCAGGGCCAACTTGCCGTGATGAGGCTATGCAGCCTCATCCTCTCCCCAGACTTCAGACCTGCCCTGTGGTGGCCGGTTCCTGGGTGCCACTGACACCTCAGAGGGGCCCTTTAGCGCTCCAGGCTGCAACTCACCACTGTCCTCACATCAGTGGCTCCCAACCTTCACATAGCCTTCTCTTCTTCTTCCTGCTTCTGGGCCTCATTGTGCCATTAGGGCAGCAAGTGGAGAGTGCTGTGTTCAGACTAATCATGTTTGCCAGCACCTGTCACTGAATGTTGAGCTACTGACAACTCACTGCTGAAGCCTTTGTCTCCTTTACTGAAACCACTTCTGGGTTAAGCTCTTGTCAGTGGCCACTGCTTTGTCTGCTCCTCTCACAATTTTTACAAGGCTGAGGCTATATCACTGAGCAATCCTTCTGTTCAGTTTTCTGCATTTGGGGGACAAAACCCACCATGACCATTGCTCAAGGCTGAGTGAGACCACCATTCAGGCCTCCGCAGGCTTCAAACCACTGAGGAAAGACCACCGAGTTCAGTGTCAGTAAATGACCCACAGCCTGATTCAGGAATGAGACCCCCTGTATCCTGACTCCCTGGCCCCACAGAGCCAAGTGGGGGACAGAATTCTAATTGATGGGAATGTATTCATATTTTGATAATGTATTTCAGTAGAAATGAAGAAAGTTATTGGTGTGGAGAGCTTATGAACAAAACACCAAAGGGTAAAAATTCAGAGTCACCACTTGGATGGCAGGTGAGAGTGCTTTTTGCACTTGCTGGGGTCTCGTTCACACCCGTGGCCTCAGTCACCATCTCTGGCCAAAAGTTGTCCTCATCTGCATCTCCATCCTGATCTCTCCTGAGTTCCAAAGAGCCTTTTCAAGTGAGCATTTCTACCTGGATGACACACAGTCACAGCAAACCCAACATGTTCAAAACCAAACTCACTACTTTTTCTCAAAGCCTGCTCCTCCCCAGGCAGTCCCCACCCCAGGGAGTGCCAACAGTCACTCAAGCCAGACACCTGGGAGTGCTTCTCGACTCCTCTCATCCTCTCCACCATCCGTCCAATCAGTCACCACACCCTGAATGAAGGTGCTGCCACCTCAACTTCTCTTGAGCCTATTAACCGCTCCCATTCCCACAACCACTGTCTCCATCCAGGCCACGCCGTGTCCTGCCCAGAGTACTTCATGGTCTCTGACTTGTCTCCTTGCCTTTACTCTGGTCCCCTTCCATCCGTTTGACCCAGAACTCATAGTAATTCTTCTCAAACACAAATCAAATCATGTTGCCATTTTGTGTAAAAACTCTCAGTAGCATTCCAGTGGCCTTGGGTTAGAATGTAAACCCCTTCACCTATCACATGAGGCCTTTCACAGTGCAGCCTTTATCGGCCTCATCAGCTCTCTCTTCCCCTTTGAACGCTACATCCCAGCCATGTTCAACACCCTTCTGCTCCTCACACGTTTCCAGGCCTTTGCGAATGTGCCTGCCTTCTCCCCGTTTCTCCTCTTCTTGCTGTTATTGAAATGTAAAATGCATACAGCAAAGTGCACATATCACACGTGTACAGCTCGGTGAATGGTCTCAAATGTGCACACCCTTGTAACATGAACATGAAGAGGACCGGTATTCCAGGAGCCTCCTTCATGCCTCTTTTCACTACCCCTCCCAAGAGAAATCACTACCCTGACTTCTAATAGCACAGGCTAGTTTTTCCCACTTTTGTACTTTATATGAATGAAAGCTCACACAATGTGTCAGATCTCCTGCTATGTAACAAGATGCCGATAAACTACATGGCCTAAAATAACCTTAAAAGTCCCACCTTCAGCGTCACTTCATCACTCCTTGTAGCTACGTTCTTTCATCCACTTCATCACCAAGCTTCTTGAAAACTGCCTCCACTCAGTGTCCACTTGTCCTGTCCGCCCATTCACTCTTCAGTCCGCTGCCTCCATCCGTGTCCTTCCACTGAAGCTGCTCTCATCAAAGGGTACCAGTTACCTTCTTATTGTTGAGCCAAATAAACAACATTCAGCCTTTTCCTACTTGATGCCCCTCGCCACCCATCCCCTAGTTCAGGGAGTCACCAAATCCTAGTAATTCTCCCTCTTTAACCCATTGTGTATTTGTCCTACTTCTGTCTCCACTCGTTACCTCCTGCCTGGACTAAGCCCCAACCACTCTTCCAGACTTATCATTCCAACATGCTTTTCCCTGATTAAAAATCCAGACTGGCTCGCTGTGCACTATGGAATGAAATCCAAACTGTAGCAACACAGGAAGACTTTTTAACCTGTGGCTCAATCTCCCTTTCCATGCTCTTTGCCTAACACACACATTGAATCTGCATTCTTGTGAACTTGACCTCTGAATTTCTGCTGGGAGGTTCTCTCTTGCCTGGAATACCTTTCAGCCCATTTTCCCCTGTAAACCTATTCATTCTTCATGCCATATCTTGAATCCCATCTCCTCTATAAAACCATGCCGTTAGCAGCTCCTTTTCTGATTCTGTTTGCTACTATTGGGTTGTCGGAAAAGTCATGATGCATTTTTGCAATGAAAACTACAGAAAAAATATGTCATGACTTTTCCGACAACCCAATGTTAATATTAAGGTCAATGAATATTATTATAATATGCCTGGCTCATTTCCCCTAGAACATAATCTCCCTGGGGCAAGATCTTTGCTTTGTTCACTGATATATCCCAAGCTCCAGAAGTATGCCCAGCACATAGTAGGGCATACTTCTAAACACATGTTAAGTGAATGAATGGTGAACATTTATTGAGCACTTATTATGCCAGTCACTTTCACACTATATCTCATTCCATCCTCACTACAGCCCTATGAGAAAGAAACTGTATTTACCCCAATTTTGCATGGGAGAGAACTGAAGCTTAATGAGATTAAGTAACTTGCCCCAGATCACACAGATACATGACGAAGCTAGGATTTGAACCCTTATTTCTTCAAGCCCTAAATAACCTCACTTTACCATCTTTCAACTTCGTCTATAGTGGTGCCTTGCATAAAACCACACTGTAGGTCATAGTAGGCTCTCAGCAAATGGACTGTTATCTTGAAGTAGTGGAAATATTGCTTTACATATTTGTGTCTTCATTGTATTATGAGTTCCCTGAGAATAGGAACCGAATACTAATTATTTTATTTTCCCACCATCACTACCAAAATATCCAAGGAACCAGCACAGTGTCTTACACACATTTATGTTCACTAAAGTGTTTATTGGATTAAATAAATGGGTGTGCTGCAGCGTTTGGTACAGAATCCTTTTTGCACAATCAGTAATTCGAAGCACACTCCTGATGGTTGCTGCCTCTTCTGACCCTTTGCCTCTTCAGCACGATTTAGGCTCAGGGCCACCCCTGGCTGACCCGACCGCCACCCTCACCCCGGTGCTCTGCCATCCTTCCTGTCCGCATGAAACCCCCTGACTGTCTTCCGGCTGTCAGTGGCCCGGTCACACACAGCACACTCTGCCCTCCCCCTCCTCTCCATGACCCCAAGCTGTGCTTGAACGTGGCAGCTTTGGTCATGCTTGACAGTCAGGGCAACATGACATTTATGTAGATAATTGGAACACAGTGCAGACTGTGATAAACAGCGAGAGTCATGAGGTACTGGGGGAGCTGTGAAGAGGCAGGAATTCCTAGCTAAATGATGGAGGAATGGAAAATGAATTAAGTTATTGTCTTTTTCATCCTGTTAAAAGTTTTTTTTCAAATAGTTTAGCTTTTTCTAGTTTTATCAATTATTTAAGATTGTCGATTGCAAGTCATAGAAACTGGAGTGGTTGAAGCTGTATTATAAGGGGAAATTTATTATAAGGATACAGAGTCTCTAGGAACACAAAGCTTGGAGTGCAGCCAGGCCTCAGGGGGAGACAGAAGCAGGACTAGAAGGTAGTCCAGGATCTGGGCAGCTTTCTTTTCCCAGGTCTTACCCTTCTGCCTCCGAACCTCTGCCTCATTCTTGTTTCTCTGTGGGCCTCCCCTAGCCCACGAGCCTCATTATGGTGCATGGCTGCCATGGGCTACTGAGTTTACACTTGGTAAGACTAACTGTCTCCATGAAAATCACAAATCCCCAGGGAAATATACCTGATTGGCCCAGCGCACATCAGGTGCCCACCTGGGCCAATCACCTGTCACCAACAGAGCAGGGTAATGGTGCTCAGTGATTGCTGCCAGGCACCCACCTCTGTTCAAGAGCGAGAAGCAGAAAGGGTCATTGTAAGCTGAGCAAGCGCTCCAAAAATGTGCACGACCCTTGATTCTGTTGTCTGATAATACCCTTGTGAAAGAATTTTGGGTGCTTCCCCAGAAATGGAACCAATTAAGGGGCTTCCTATCTTGGAGATTCTTTTTCAGAAACAAATACATACATATGAATTGCCATTTAGCAAACATCACCCTAATTACCTAAGACGATGTTCCACGGAGCATTCTTAAGAGGTTTTTTTATGCCAATTTTGTTCATCAAAGGCCTAGAATCTTGGTTTCCACCAGATGCCTCGTACACAGCTAGGTGGCCTATCAGAGCACAGCCCAAAAGAAAACCAGGCTGGGCGCTGCTCCGTCTCAAGGTCTTACACAAATGATGCCCACACCTCCCCTTCAGCAACCAGAGTGCCCCCCACTTTCTAATAAGCCAGTGTAATTGGTCTGGGGAGACAGAATCCCCTCCTTTTGAGGGCTCTATACCCCGACAAATTCTGAGACAGCTAACTTTGGCCACTGCTTCCTTAATGTGGCCAGAGATCAGGAGGGAGGATAGATCCTGCTTTCCTTGTGATCTGGCCTTGCCCACTCAGTGACTCATCAATCCAGGGCTAGGCAAGGCTAATCTGAAAAGTTTATCTAGCTCAGAAGTGGGAAGGCTGGAGTCCCGTGGCCCAAGGCAGATCCAAAGCTTCCCGCACGTTCATCCCTCCCAGACGTGGCCCTCGAGGCACCACCTCACTCCCTGCGGTTGGATCCCAGGTTGGCACGTGCTACATGGGCCCCAGAGTTAAAGGTACGGCCCCAGGTTGTGATGAGGTGGGGTCAGGGCCTGTCCTGGAGGGTGACCTTGTACTTCTTCTCCTCCTGAGGCGTGATGCACCCCACCTGCGCCTTTTCAGTGACCCCTCTCTGACTCTTCCAGGCTCCCTGGGTACAGCAGGCCGTGTGTGCAACCTGACCTCCCGAGGCATGGACAGCTGCGAAGTCATGTGCTGCGGGAGAGGCTACGACACATCCCGCGTCACAAGGATGACCAAGTGTGAATGTAAGTTCCACTGGTGCTGTGCTGTGCGTTGTCAGGACTGCCTGGAGGCCCTGGACGTGCACACATGCAAAGCCCCAAAGAGCGCCGACTGGGCGGCTCCCACATGACCCCAGTGGAGGTCACCGTCCACCTTCCCTCCCGCAAGGACTCCATCGGATCTGCAAGGACATGGGCCCTCCGCTTCTCTCGGGAAGATTCTTCCTAAGGCTTGCGGCCTTTGTCTCAGCAAAGCCCCCCTCGTCCCTGGAGGCCCCAGGATTGGGCCACATGCTGCCCACAGGGCATGCCTCCTCTCTCCACTTCCGCTGTCTGGGGCACATCTCTCCCTGGTCCTGACAGGGCTGCTAGAGGGGAACGGGAGTGGGCCCGGATCGCTGCTCCACCCGCCTCCATGGCTCCTCTCCAGAGCAGTCGGCCAAAGGGAGAAAGAGTGTCTCCAAGGAGTTTTCTCTGTGTTTTCCAATAAATGCTCACAGTTGAATTCCGTACTTCTCTCTGGAGGGTAAAGAAAGCAGAACCCACTGCCACTGAATTAGCTTTCATTCTTGAAAAGACCAAGCAAGGCTTTTGCCTGATCAAGTGATTTTCACAGCCACCACCTCTAGGGCTCATTGACAGTTACCTGGAGAAGGGTGGCTTTCAATGAACTTCAGGGTTAAAACGCGTATATTTCAAGGCATTTATTGCCATATGAAAATCTGATGTGACGAGGTGGGACTGTTGTCCTTTGGTACAGCAGTAGCGAAAGCCTCAGAAAGTAATTGCTCTGCATGACTACCCCTCGACATAAAGAACATTTAGGGTATGAGACTGCTTCCTCACTTAGGATCTGAAGGGAGTTCAAAAGAAGATTGACAACCTGGCAGTATTCTGTAACTATTGGGTGACAATGGAGGAAAATAGTGGAGTATCAGAAAATGTGTCTGTACAGATAACGAAAAACGGGGGAATAAAATTCCTATCTGGTATGATGCACGTGACCTATGGAATTTTGTACCTGAAACAGCTTTGAGAATGAAAACTTCTGAGACGACAAGAGAAGGGAACCAAAATGCTGACAGAGAGGTCCCCAATGCTAAGTCCTGCCTAGACAGCCTGTACCATAAACAGACGCCTGACAAAAGTTGGCCACGTGTGCAGAAGAGTATCAACTAGCTCCTGTCACCCTTCCAACACATCTTAAAGACCTGTCATATGTAATTGTGTTCATTCCTTGCATACAAGACAACAAAATACCATAGCCTGAAGCAAATGACACATAGCCTTGCTTACAAAGTTGGTAACCCTGGTATATTATATTGCAAGCAAATCGTAACTTGTAGACTATATTTCAGGGACCTAGCTATGATTATGAGAACATCAATATGCAAATTGCGGTTGGCTTCTGCCATGAGATAAAAGATGCTATCCAGGGGAAAAGGAGAGGCTGCCTGCCCTTCTCTGTGTGTGACATGGAAGGAAGGTGAAATACCCGAAGCTACTTCTCATCTCTCCTACAATCAGGTACTTGCTCGAAACGTGGTCTCTTCCCAGGGCTACCCTGACTAACAGGCTGTTTCAGTACATGCATCTGAGGTGGAAGTGTTAACGCTTGCTCGCTTTCTACTCGTTTGGCCTCCAGCTCCTCTATCCTTGCTTTACAGCAAAACATGGCTTGCGTAAACAAGCTGTGGGGGACTCTCATGATTGATATTTGCCTCCTTGCCCTTTTCAGAATCACAGCATTCGTCTCTTTTCCCTCACTCCCAAACCCCAAAATTCATTGTCTAGTTTTTCCAAAGTGGATCTTCCCTCTTTTTATCTTACGGATGCACAGAACGGGAAGCCTGGAGTGTGACAATCGCTGCTTTGTCCTTAGGGGGGCTGCAGGGAGCGGGAAAACTGGGAACCTGGGTTCCGTCATAGTTACACTGATGCTTGCTGTGAATGCCTTCCTGAGAAGATGAAGGGACCTTCATGGGGCCCCAGCCATTAGCCCTTCTTCTTGCTGGATGAATTGTGAAATCATAAATCTATGGCTATAATTAGACATGGAGAGGTCTTAGAAAACATCTCAGCTCCCCTCAGTTCATATCTGGGGAAACCGAGACCAAGAGAGGAGAAGGGATCTGTGCAAACAGCCCTTACCCCTGTGCTCCACTCCAAATTGGACCGCACTCCAAGAGTAGTTGAGAGAGTTAAGCACTTTATTAAATGAAACTAGTCTGTTTCAGCATCAACGCGGTGGATTCTAAATAATTTTAGCATCCAAAGGCAATGTTGGTTTTATTTTATTCATGGAATGCTTAGATCTGACTTTCTTTTTATGCTGAAATGCATCTTTCCTGTAAGGAGCAAGGGGACAAGGCATATCCATGTGGAAACCTGCATAAATTGCCCTAATATGTAAGGGAGACTCCAACAACCATTTCAAGTGGCAGTGGGTGTGGCTGTTGTGGAGGGGAAAATGAAAGAGTGAAACTTTGTGTCTGCTTTTACTTCTGAAAGAGGAAATCTCCATTATTTGAAAAACAATTGAAAATAAAAGGTGACGATAACTTCAAATTCAATTTCTTTAGGGCCTTGTAGAGCATCGATAGTCTATGATTCTAAAATATACTAAATAAACTTTTGACTAACTGAGGTTTTTAAGGGAGTGCATGGCATGAATTACCCAAAACGAAAAACTCTATTCACTTGAATCCCCTTACAAATTCCCTCCTCCCAAAACTCTTATTATAAATTGAAGTTTTTTAGGCCCAAGATGATACCACTAATTTTCTGCAATATCTGAAAAAGTTCCACAGAATAGGGCATCTTGACTAATTCACTGGAGTTTTCAACAATAAAGATAAAATCTGCACATGACTCTGAGACTTAGCAAATGGGTTGTTTTCTTCAATGGTTTGCTTCCCTAAGTCAGTCCGTGGTGCCAACTGACCTTTGTATTCTGTGAACACGCATGTCAAGGTCCATTCTAGTTACAGTCTCCCAGACAGCTCCTCATGCTCTGAAAGCATTAATACCCTGCCTTGAGAGACCACTTCACCCCTTCAAATGGCTTAAACTCAAGCACAAAAACCCCCAATGCCATGACCATACTCAGCTGTGGCTCTGTGCCCTGTGGAGATGGGGGCCCTGGCAAGGTATGGGACCACAGATGCTTCAGGGTGGCAGTGGGAGGGGCATAGAGCACCCCGGAACACAGACTGTCTCATAGAGTTGTCACCAGATTGAAATGAGCATCTCAGAAGGAGCTATCAGATGGCAACGTAGTCTGCTTGGAGCCAGATGATGGGGAGGGGTGTGAGAGGGAAAGAGCTGGGTATCTGTTCCCAACAGCCCGGCGAGCTGGGTAATGGTGGAGACTGCTTTTCCAGCTCCTGTTGGTAACCTCCACCCTTCTTCCCGCAATTGCTTACCTGTCCCCTCCCAGCACCTGCTTCTGAGGCTCAGGGCTCGAAGCCTTTGCCCAGATCTTCCATACCTATGGTGTAGCTCTGCCAGAGGCTACCAACACTAATTTCCAGAGATACTCTCAACTGTCACAACCATATTCTTTTTTATTGGAGTTATTATGTAGCTTGAACTCATCAGGTATCACATTTCTTTTTCAAAGAAGGAGCTTTACGTTCAGCAAATCTACCTTCATGTTGACATTTCTCAGCTCTATTAACTTATTAAGGAATCTTCTATCGAGCCTGGGAGACCTGACACGGGCCTCTTTGTCAGAGGCAGCTAACATGACTGTGCGTGCTTCTGTGCTTGGTGGCATTTTCAAGCCACGATTTTGTTATTCCTTCTCACTTATTAAAGAGCGGCCTGGGGCTCGTGCTGTCTCGCTAAGCTGAGGAACATTCATCTCCCCTTTCGCCCACTCTCAAAATAAAGGCTCAGTGGACCAGAACCATCCTTTTGTGTCTATTTACTGTACTCAACCTGGGTTCCCTTAGCTGAAGAGCAACAGTTGTGCTCTTAACAAATACACCTCACAAGTTCCAAAGCTGGTAAATTGCTTTTGTCAGGTCTGTGCTGACCTTCTGAAAAGCCATGCACTCTGCGAGCTGACAGCTGAGGCGTGCTTGTCCTGACCTTCTCCTTACCTAGGCAGAGAAAATTTTCACTCATCCGTGAGAATGTTCTTTACATTTTTCTGGGGATCAGCAAGGTGACAGGTGGTTTGCAAAGCCCAACATGATCATTATTTTTCTAAATCATAGTTGTTCCAGCTCTAGGGTTTTTTTCCTCCTGATAGTCACATGGGTTCCTGTTTAACCAAACCTCCCACTTCCACAGGCTAATAAAAGTGACACGCAGATTGTTATAAAGAACTATTGTTATTTACAAGTCTACATTTTCTGTAAAATCAAAACATAATAAAGTGAATTTTCAGTGTTGACTTTGTTATTTTAAACTTATGATCATCTTGCCAAACCCTCTGATGAAAAGAATTCCCTGCAGGTTATGGGAAGTACCCCCACGTCTCTTCTCAGGACCACACAACACAACTTGATCAAGAGGTGTCTTTCAAGTTTGTAAGGATTTCCAGGGAAGGCCACTGACTTAACTTACTGAGAACTGCTCTTGGGAGCTAATGGGTAAGACTTATATCTGGACTGGGAAAGATTCCAGATTTCCAGTCGGTGTTCTCCTGCGGTTATGCCCTCAGGTGCCAGCACGCCTTGGCAGTGCTTATAAATTCAATCTCTGCACATCTGATGACTTCTCTGAATTACTGCTTTCCATGTAAGTGCTTGCTCTGGGTTGAAATGGTATTTTCTCAGCTTGATTGAAAACATATAAGGCCCCTCACCCCTTCACTGAGATCTGTGCATCCTGATGGTGTGTGCTGCTCATCTCCAAGGAGTGAAACCTCAAAACATGGAAATAGACTCTCCCAGCAAAGGAAATCCAGTCTCGTTTCCTCCTCAACGATGGACTATGTTTTGGGGTAACCTGACCAAGGTGCTCTCTTCAAGCACCCCAGGATGGCTCTAGGTCAGGCTGTTCACCTGTCCCTCTAGGATTCCATTGTCCTTCCAGAAACTCCCAGGCTTGGGTGATCTGAAGAAGAGGTGGTGTCGCATGTGTCTGTGTGTTTTACAAAAGGGCATTTCCCAAAAATATTTTTACCCAAACACTGTCAATGACATTTCCCTGTCATCTAGCCCTTTGGGTGAGGGGCTGTCCTGTGCATTGTAGGGCTTTTAGAAACAACCCCAGTATCTACTCATTAGATGCCAGAGCAAGTCCCCTGATCCCCAGCTGTGACAACCAAAAGTGTCCCCAGACATTGCCAGGTGTCTCCAGTGAGGGGAGGAGGCAGCAAGGGATAAGAGTAAAACTGCATCTGGTTCTCAAACTATTGATCTAACACTTTGGGTTAAGTCCTTTATTCAAAAGCAAGCCACCTATATCCCTGACATTTTCAGTTGGAGGCACCACTGGGAGTATTGGTTTCATGGGATGAGTTCTCAGTGTTAGTGCATCAGACCAGCTGGGAAGCAATCTTTTGGAAAAGTTATTGTCATAGAACCCCTCAGCATCATGGGCAGAATGAGACAAGCTGAGACTAGAAACTCACTTAGGCCACACTGTGTGTCCCTAGATGGTGGGAACGCATGAGGCTCTTGGGTCCCTGAAGATGGGAATTAAAGGAAGGATAGAAGATTAGCAAGGAGAAACAATAATGTAGTTTTAGAAGCTAGCAGCAGAATTCCTAGGAACTCCCCAGTTTCACAACACTTAGCGGGGGGGAAAAAGCCCAGGATATGGTCTGGAGGGGTGAGAATGTTCTAGCGCTGCCTAAAATCATTGAGCAATTTTGAGTTTCTCAGGGCAGAAAAGAGGGTAATAATGCAAAAGGAACACTGCAAAATGGAGAAAGTCTGAGATTCAAGCAAAGAGATGGTGCAGCTTTCCAGTTGAAGTCCAGTGTGTGTGTGTGTGTGTGTGTGTGTGTGTGTGTGTGTGTGTGTGTGTGTGTGACCTTCAGGTTGTTCATCGAAAGCCCCCTCCCCCTCCACACACACATACTGTGAATGTCCCCATAGCGGGTAACCATAGCCTTGTGTGGCTGGAAGGAATCAGAGCGCTGTCCTAGGTGTCCCGACCAAGGTGGGACAGGACAGCACAGGCTGGACAGAGATAGGGGAGGGAGAGGAAAGAAAAGCCTGGGTGACAGACACAATAAAGAGTGGCCCTGGGCTGGCTGAGTGGCTCAGTTGATTAAGAGCTCTGAAGAGTGTGAGCTCTGAGCAACAGTGGTTCGATGCCCAGCCCGAGCTGAGCTGCCGCTGCACTGCCAACAGGTGGCAGGATGGCTCAGCTAAGACAAAAAAAAAAAAAAAAGAGGGCCCCCAACTGGCTGGAGACTTGCAGGCAGACGATAACTGTTTGAAAGAAGGAAGAAGAAAAAGCCTGTCTTCTTTTACTTCACAGACTTTCATGGACCAAGCTGAATTTGCATTTCCGGCCACCCAAAGCAGTGAAGAGCAGATGAGAACCACTCGGGCGAACAAATAACTCTTCATCTGTTCTTTCATGCTATTGTCTAGTTCTAGATAACATCGCATAATGAAAATCTGATCAACATGATCAATTGACCACTTAGACTATTTTTGGATTCTTGACTGGATTTTGCAATTTCTGAGTCGTGACTGACCCTGTTAAAGCCCCTGTAATTGAATCACAGACTCTGGATTTCCCCAGGTGGTCCACCCAATCCTATTTTAATAGCATTGCAGGCTTTGTGAAGTCCCACAGATGAGGGGAGTCACATTACTGTCCATAAACCCAATTCAAATAATAAATGACAAAGATGCATCTAGTATCTGCTCAGCTGGATTGCTCACACTGGTTACTTCAGCAGAGGCTGGGGAGCTTGGCAAACCCATCTGTAAATGTTTAGGGGCTTCATGTTACAGGTAGAGGTCACACACCAGCCGAACAAATAGCAGGAAATACAGAAAACGAAATCTGAATTGGAGTCTCCAAAAGTCTACCAGCCCATAGAAACTTTGTCATCTGCCCCTTGATTATTATTCTCCAATAGTAATGAAGACTTCATGAAGGACCTTGAACTCTTGAGTTGTCATTGTGGAATTGTGCTTAATCAAGACAAATATTCCCAGTTTCAGAATACAACTAGAAGGAGAAGGGAGTACGGGTTTAATTTTCCTCTATATTGCTGTAACTATAAACAATGCCTTATCTTCTCAGCAACTCTCATGAAATAATAAGCACTGGTGTTTTTTAAAGTATTTACACCAGCCCTTGGAGATTTTGTTACAATCATGATTCACGGATGAGAAATTTCCCTCTTCTACAGGGTTTAGTAACTGGAATAAGAATTACTCAGTAGACTGTCTATACAGACAAATGAATTTGAATACTTCTGGCTATTAACCATTCATTCACTGGTGATTTTCTGTTCTTTTTTTCTGAACTGACTGAATAATTGGGTCAAGATGATCCCTCTGGTTTGCATATTGTAGACATATAATTAAATCGTTTCTGAAAATTATGTTGTTCTGTCATGTAGATATGGGACCTCAACAGAGCAGTGAGGTTCTGTGACATTTTCAGGAACCTGAGTGTGAGGACTCATGGAATCACAGAATGTCACCTTTGGAAGGAACAAGGCACATGAGTTATGCCAACCTCCTTACTTTATTCATGGGAAAACAAAGTAAATTTCATGGTTTGGACTGTGATGTAAGCAAGATGCTCTGAATCATCTTCAGGGGAGAACAGTTATTAGTCACTCAGTCAGGCTGTACTGAGCATGTCCTGTGAGTCAACAGTTGTGCTACATCCTGGAAATGTAATAGTGACTAGATCAGAAGGCCCTGCTCAGAGCCTTCAGGAGGGCTAGCATGGAACATACACACTTTACGTATTACCTGTCAAGTACTTTCCCATGCATGATGGGCTTTAGTCCTTAGAACCACCCTTAGATATAAATATGATTATCCTCTTTTTTTGAAATGAGGCAAGTTTCAGAGAGATTTAGTACTTTGCACAAGGTCATAAAAAGGCTCCATAGAGATAGAGCTTAGACTTAAATATTTCTTTTCTAACTCTCATTCCAGTGCCCTTTCAGTATACCAGGGCTCCCTCTGGTTAAAACTCAGTGAGAAGTGTTCTGTCCAGTGGGCTGTTGAAAATTACTTAGTAGATTCCATAACCATATTCTCCAAACAAAAATGAGGATGTGTAGATTGCCAAAGAATTTCTGATCTCATTTATATGCAATCCAGACAGCAAAATACATGCAGATACACATTTAACAAAGCTCTACCAGAAATCAGGCAACTTTTAGTTATACATTTAACAAAGTACTTTTATTTCAAATAAAATAGTTTTAAGATTCTCCTAGAAAATCTGAGATTCCTGGTCATAGAAATCTACTGTCTCTATCATGTGGAGATTCAATCCACAATTGAAGATGGTTTAAAAATATTATTTATCAACTCAGACATAGTATAAATCATAATTTATTTATTGTTTTTTCCAAACTCCTACCTAATGCTTGATTATCCAGTTTGCATTAGCATGTCAATAATTTAAAGTATTTTTCATAAGTCTTGACCACTTACCTGAAGAAGGAGACAGTTAAAAATTTCTTAGCAACAATGCCCAAGAACTATTTTTTTCAGAATTGTATTCAAATGTATTTTAAAATAGTTCTGAAGGTACAGAGTGTATATAAATATCACATGAGCATCTATTAGCAATAATAATATTGTCACCTTGTTTAACATGAAGTATGGGTGGTCTTTCCATAAAGCAAACTGGGAAGATTTGTATAATCCTAGATTCTTAGATAACATAAGAACAATACGTGATCCCCCCTCTATTTTCTGATCTAGAAAGAGTCCAGCAGGACCGGAGTAGTAGACGTTGCCAGCACTGACCTTCCGTTGACCTATGACTGACTGCACAATTCGTCCGGCCTTGTGATTAGGATTGTTTCTGGTAGTGGCCAAATCAGAAAAAGAAACGTCTCTTCAGAATGTCAAGGAACCAAGGACAAGTCTTTACATGAATATCTGAGGTGTGTAAGTGAGTGAGAGAAAAACTTTGTTTAAATGGAATCTTAAACAATGGGTAAGGGGAGAGGGTAGAAATTTTATTATAATTTTGCTAGAAGTGTATGGAATATATTTACACTCATGTTTATTCATGATAAAAAAAAACCTGTCCCCAGATATACATTTTAATTTATGAGAAAGCTGCTAAGAAATGTGAGATCATGAAGAAGGTGGTCCCTAAAATAAATAAATAAATAAATAAATAAATAAATAAATAAATAAATATCTAGGGAGTGTAATCCTACCTAAAATGTGATTCATTCTTTTGGAGCAATAAATAGAGTGAGATGATGTCCAAAAGCAAGTTTCCTATTTCTTGGACATGTCAGCATTTTTCCTTATAACAACTATAGCAGAATCAGATCCCTAGGTAGATTATATTGACAACCATGAGGGGGAACAATTCACCCTCAAATGTCATTTTCCTTTCATTGTCCTCGAATGGGGCCTAAAGTTCTCACCCTTACTAATGCTGTCTGGAGACTAAGAACCTATTTTAGGAACTTTTCTTTTAAAATGAATGAATGTTATTTGGTTTTATTCCTTAATTTAACAATGATTTATTCGACAAGTATCTGGCACAATTTATCATCTACGAAATATTTTCCCGAATGTTAGAGAAACAGCACTGAATAAGGTAAATGAAATAAATGAGACTTCTGTTTCTAGTAATATAGCCAACTAAATATCCCCCAAAGAAGCACCCTGCTACAAAACGCCTAGAAATTTGACATCGGGTAAAAATAAGCATCCTTCAAAATGTATAAGTGAACTCTGCCCACTCCCACCCTCAAATACAGAAAAGCTCCAAAAGCCAAAAATAAAACGAAGCTTAAAAGTCAAGCTTTGATACCCCAGTGGAGGTTTTCTAACCTCCCTCTCCAGAAGGTTGGGTTTTAAAGGCCATATCAGTTCAGTCTCGGGCCTTTTTGAGGTGAGGAACTGGAATTAGGATGCAACATCCCACCCCTTCCCCACGTGAAATCAGAACCTTCAAAGTGCTACACATCCAATAAGGAAAAATCTAACCATCAGCACAGGGAATAAACTGGAAACTAGGGTGTCAAGAAATGGAATTAGGGTAGTGAAAAATAAGTTAATTAATTAAAATAAATGTATAGCTCTGAGCACTCACAGCTACCAGCCTTTCCTCACCTTAATATGATGTCAGAATTTACATAACTTGTATGCTCCAGGAATTGCTTACCCAAGAAATTAACCTTAAAAACAAAACAAAACAGTTCTTGATCGAGGTACCTAGCAGGTGCAAGAACAAAACCTCTTTAAGGTCACATTTTTAACCAGGCTGCAGAGGGGTTTCATAAATAAAGCTTCACCAAACCCGAATTCAAAATCTAAAATGAAAAAACACACCCAAAAGTAAGCCACCAATATCGAGAGTTACAGGAAAATCAAACCGTAGACTTAGACTCCTAAGAATATCAGATAGCAAATGTCTTTTTAAAAAATATTTTATTGGGGAATTGGGGCAGGGGTACAGTGTTGGGGAATTGGGGAAGGGGACCAGCCAAGTTGTTGTTCTTCAATCTTAGTTGTGGAGGGCGCCAGTCGCCATCTTGCTTCCCGTTGGGAGCTTGTGGCCTCTCAGCTAAAGGTGCTGTGTTCAGTCTTAGTTGTGGGTGGACATAGCCACCATCCCATGCAGGAGTCAAACCAGCAGCCTTGTAGTTAAGAGTGCATGCTCTATCCACTGAGCCATCCGGGCGGCAGCTCAGCTCAAGGTGCCAAGATCAGTCTTAGTTGCGAGTGGGCATAGCCACCATCGAACAGGCAGTCTTGTCATTAGGAGCACTTGCTCTCACCAGCTGAGCCATCCTGCCACCTGTTGGCAGCTCAGCGACAGCTCAGCTTGGCTCCGGCACAGCGTCACTGGCCCATGTGGGAATCAAACTGGCAGTCCTGTTGCTCAGAGCTCACGCTCTTAAACCAACTCTTTTTAAAAAAATTTTAATTAGTTTCAGGTGTACAACACAGTAAAATAGTTATACTTTTTACCCCTCAAAGTGACAACCCTCTCCCCCAATCTGCTACCCCTCTCCCCCCGCCCCGATATCATACATATCTATTACCATTCCATTGACTCCACTCCCACACTATACTCCACGTCCCGTGACTATATATATATATTCAGTTATAGTTGACATACAATATTATACAACATCAGCTTTCGGTGTGCAGTGCAGTGATCAAACGTCTACCCAATCCATGAAGTGGTCTCCCTAACAAGACATGTGACCATCTGCTGCCCTACACAATATTTACAACATTATTAATTATATTCCCCCAAACTTTCTTTCATATCCCTGTGGCAATATTGTAGTTTTTTTAAATTTTTTTATACATAGACTATGAAACAAATCTGTCTAAGAATGGTAAAAGAAAAATTAAAAATGAATAATAAACACGAATAAAATATTTAATACTTAAAGAAAAAAATTTAAGCGAAAAGATATTTGAAAAAATATAAAGAATATTTATAAATTAAAAATATAACAACTGACACTACAAACTCAGTGAGTTTCTGCCTGTGGCCACAGTGGAGGAAACACTATTAAAGTCTTTCCTCCTGCTGCCCCTGCGTCGAACTCAGAGTCTCCCAAAGAGCCCACAGAGCTGCAGAAACTCTTCATTACAGGCTTGAACTTCAATATAACCAATGAGACTGAGGAGTCACTCTGAGCCAGATTGCGTGGTAATGAAAGAGGCAAGCTCCAAGAGTGACAGGAGCTTTGGGTTTGTCACCTGTGCCACTGTAGTGCAAGCAGATGCAGTCATGAGTGCAAGAGGCCATACAAGGTGGATGGAAGGGTAATAGAAACAAAGAGGGTTCAAGAGAAGGTTTCAAAGACCAGGTGCCCAGTTACCTATAAAAATGTGGCATTAAAGAAGACACTGACTGGGCCAGCCGAGTGGTGCGATGGTTAAGAACTGGCTTGGGATGCCAGAGGTCCCCGGTTCGGATCCCACATATGAGGGCCAGTGACACTGCCCTCTACAGCTAAGATGCTGAACAACAGCTCAACCTGGAAATGGGCTGCCATGAGTAGCCGGCGACAGCGTAGGCTGCAGCCCCTGTGGCAGTGGGTTGCCACGGGCTACTGTATGTAGCCAGCAGCCAGCGTGAGCGGCCGGCAGCTGCAGTGAGCAGCCAGCAGCTGCAGTGAGCGGCCGTCCAGAAGCCGGCGACTGATCTGCCTCGCCCGGGAAGAGCCCAATGATGGTGCCAACTTGGGCCAGTGAAGCAACGTCCTCCACAACTAGACTGAAGAACAAAACGACAGCAACTTCTCTGTTCCCCTTCCCCCAATTCCCCAGCACGGTTCCCATCCCCCCAATTCCCCAATAAAAATCTTTAAAAAAAAAGAAGACACTGACTAACATCATGTAAGAGATGAGTTTGCATAGTTGGGACAGTTGAGGGGAGTGAACTCACTAATGACTAGGGCAGGGACAAGAGGAGGGGTTTTGCTTTTGTAACCTTTGGTGACCATAACTCCATGAGTAAGACTGTCACTCAGAAATACCATACTGTGAAGTAAGGAGAACCTTGGATAAACAAGAGATGGTTAATGCGTCATCCAAAAGTGCTTCTGAAAACTTTGGCAGTGGTGATGGAGGTGGTTTTAGAGGGAATGACAGCTTTGGTCATGGAGGAAACTTCAGTGGTTATAATGGCTTTGGTGGCAGCCATGGTGATGGTGGATATAATGGCAATCATGGGTGGGTAAAGATGGAAGCAGTTTTGGAGGTGGTGGAAGCTACAATGACTTTGGCAATTACAACAATCACCCTTCAAATTCTGGACCCATGTAGGGAGAAAACTTTGGAGGCAGAAGCTCTGGCCCCTATGGTGGTAGAGGCCAATACTGAAACCAAGGTGGTGCTATGAGAGTTCCAGCAATACCAGTAGTTATGACAATGGCAGAAAATTTTAATCACTTCCAAGGGAAAATAAAAAAGCTTATCAGAAGAGAAGTGACAGAAAAGCTACAGGTTACAACAGGCTTGTGAACTCAGCCAACCACAGTGGCAGTACCTAACTGCTACAAGAAATGTTTTAGAAAACATTCTTATTGCCAAAAAAGATAAAAATTAAAAAAAAATAAGGACTGTCTTTGTGACCACCTATAAAAGAAGTATTTTAGTTTCTGTTCTGTGGAAAGTGCAAAGCATTCCAACAAAAGTACTTAATGTATAGTTGTGGTTTTTTTGTTGTTGTTGTTCACATGTTGTTGATTGTTAAATATAATACCAGGTGCCAAAAAAATGTATACACATTTAAAAAGATGTTATCTATGTATTACTTTTTGAAGTTGAATTTAATTATGGTAGCAACGCGTAGTATGACATTCGCTCAAAAGATGGTGTTAACCAAATGAGTGCTATCCTCAACATGCAACAGGAAGGACAGTAAAAAAAAAATGGTGGAAACAAAGATGTCGTTCAAGGAACGTGCAGGACCATTTTGAAGTGGTATTTGACATTCAAGAACGTGTGGAAGAACAACAACAATGGATGTGTGAGTATGCAACAGAACCTCCAATGCGCCTAACAATTGCACACATTCATGATGAGTTTGAGACTCATGGTCCTGTGTGTGATGTGCACAAGGGAAGATCTGGGAGGCCTTGCACAGCAACAAATCCTGCTTCTTCTGCTATGGTGTTGAGACAGTTTACACTCTTGCCACAGAAGTCTACCAAACAACATTCACCATAATCAGAAGTGTCTGGATGCTGAATGGTAACCACTTTGAGCACCTCTTGTAATTGCAGATGTCAACCGTGACTTGTATTCATCTTTTGTTATTGGTATAAATTGCGTATTACAATTTTAATAGAGTTTTTTTGGCACCTTCTGTAGTTTGATCACGATGCTGATTAAAAAACTCCGTGGTGAACAGATAGACACAGCTAAAAAGAAAGTTAGTGAAGTAGAAGGTAAAAACTATTCAGAATACAGCCTAAGATAGAAGGAAATGGAAAACATGAAAAGAGTTGAGACATAGATGGTAGAATGAATAGATCCATCATATATCTTACAATAGGAATTCCAGAAAGAAAGAAGAGAGAAAATGAGAAAGATAAGCATTTTTAGAATGGGTGAAAAACATAAACCTTCAGTTTCAAGAAGTACAGGTTCCAAGCAGGATAAACAAAGCAAATCCACATATTGCTGAGAAAGTGCAGAGAGTAAGAGAAAAAGAAAAAATATCAAAAGCTACCAGAGAGAAAACATAAGTTACCTACAAAAGAAAATAATCAGACCAGAAGCAGATTTTTCCAAAGCAATGACAGACACAAGAAGGTAATAGAATAATATTTTTAAAACCCTGAAAGGAAATAAATGCCGATCTACAAAATAACCTTATATCCAGCTGGACAAAGATGAAATAAAGTCCTTTTCAGACAAAATCTACCAAGAGCAGACCCTATCTATAGGAACTTCAGGATAAAAGAAATATATTCCAAAAGGAATGCAAGAGGAAAGGAAAAGCAAAGAAATTTATACACATACAGTTAAATTTGCAATACTACATATGTAAAAATAACTAGTAATTACTAATTTCTGGTAATAAAACAAGATAAAATAAAGTGTTGGAAACAATATCAAGATGGCAGGGAAGAAATATTAACGGTAGAAATATTAATCAACTTTAGACATTGTCAAGTAATTACGTTAAAAATTTAAGGATAACAATTGAAACAAAAATAAATAATTTCATATTAAGTAAAGAGATAAAAGTTTTAAAAACTCAATCTAAATGGAGAATAGATGCGGTGAGGCCTCAGACCGAAAAGTAAGGAAACTGGTTAGAATTCTATTGCTCATAAGAGCAATTAAAATACTTAGGCATAAATAATAATGACTGTGCAGCACTGCAAGAAAAACCTATAAAACTTTAGTAATGGAAATGACATATTTGAACAAATGGAGAGAGTACCTTAAAAAGACCTAATATTGTAAAATGTAACTTTTTACTAAAATTAGCCTATAAAGCTATAATTCCAGTACAAGACGAGCCAAGGATGATCATGATTGTTTCCATGAGGCAGGCTCTCTGCCTCCCTCCCTTTTCCTGCACCAATTTCCCTTCTCGCTTCTCACTCTCGATTCAACTATAGAGTACCAAGCTACCAAGCTGTAGCAAGCATTCAATGTATCAATATTCCTTTAAAATGAATGAATGAATGAATGAATGATTCAACTTTTCTGCAAGCAATTCTGATTTACTTTCTTAAAAAAAATTCCCACCATGCATGGCACACAATACATATCAAGATAATACCTAACTTTGAATCTCTGCATAAATATGCAAACCAATCTCTTGCCAAGGACATTTTGTGGACTGATTACAATTGAAAAATTTCTGTAAACATTTTCCTGAGAGACACAATTAGATGACAATATTGACTTCTTAATGTTACTCTGATGAAAAATAACCCACACTAATTAAAATACAAGAACAGAAGACCATTAAGTTTTAATTAAATACTTTCTAAACACTTCTTAAAGTCAACAAAACTCTGATTTTATATAGTATTTCAACAGCTCCCTATCTATCATGTGGCTTAGGAAGTGACTTCAAGTAAATCTTATATATACAGAGGATGCCAAAAAACGTGTACACAGTTTAAGAAAGGAAAAAACTGTATTAAAGTTGTAATACAATGAATGACATTAGCATTCATTAGATAAACACCATCTTTTGAGCTAGCATCATACTACACATTGCTACCACAATTCAATTCAACTTCAAAAAGTAATACATAGATAACATCTCTTAAAATGTATACATTTCTTTGACACCTCCGTATATATGAAGGTCTGACAATTAAGTTCACGAACTAGTTGCAAGATGTTGATAACCTTTTTTGATATCGGAGGGATTATACATTATGAATTTGTACCAACTGGATAGTTAACCAAGTTAACTATTTGGAAGTGCTGAAAAGGCTGCATGAAAAAGTTAAACGAAAATGACCTGAACTTTTCGCCAACAATCATGGCTCTTGCATCGCAATGCACCAGCTCACATGGCACTGTCTGTGAGGGAGATTTTAGCCAGTAAACAAATAACTGGATTGGAACACCTTCCCTCCTCACCTGATCGGGTCCCCAATGACTTCTTTCTTTACCCAAAGATAAAGGAAATATTGAAAGGAAGACATTTTGATGACATTCAGGACATCAAAGATAATATAATATGATGACAGCTCTGATGGCCATTCGAGAAAAAGAGTTCCAGAATTGTTTTGAAGGGTGGACTAGGCACTGGCGTCAGTGCATAGCTTCCCAAGGGGAGTACTTTGAAGGTGA
>NW_017731580.1:2471238-2472447 GCF_001890085.2 Hipposideros armiger | reverse complement strand
GCTCTGTTGCAGGCCATGTACAGCTGATGATTGTGCCTTGTCAGGGCCACTTGGTATGAGATACAAAATGATCTTCAGATGTTTGCCCCTTGTGCTGGGTTTGGAGTTGCCTGGGAGAAGCTAAGCTGTGAAAGGAAGCCGGCTGCTGCTAGGGCCTGCCTTGGGGCTGTTTAGCAAGAGGTATGGGGCACGTAAGTGCAGATGCTGCTTTTTTGATGTTTGTGAACCTTTGAGAGATTTTAAGAAAGTCCACAGAATGAGCCAAGATGGGCTGTTTGTATGGAAAAGCCACTGGAAGTGGCTTGGGTGGGCCCACAAGTAGGGTGGGACAGGTTCTCAGGGAATCACCAAGGCAGAGTGAATGGTGTTAGTCAGGTTGATGGAAACTCAGATATGGCGCCCACCCGCATCTGCACACTGGAAGAGGGGAGGGCTCAACAAAGAAACAATAGCTCTACCAGCACTTCTCTCTGGGAGAAAGCTTCCCCTCCAGACCTCTCCCTAAGTCAGACAACTCAGTTCCTCCCCGTATATCCCTGGCACCTTTTGAGCTGCTGCCCCAGCACTGAAGCTCAGAACGAGTGAGTCCATCAGCGAGTAAGTCCATGTACAGGCCCTTTAAGAGGAACACCTGGGACTCCAGCCACCATCTGTCTCACTCAGCCACAATCTCTGCTGGTTTTCACAGCCAGAAGTTGTGGGGACTTCTCTCCCCAGCCCTGGAGCCCTGGGGCTGCGGGACCTCCACAGCCAAGATTTTCCTCCCAAATTTTAACAACCACATGTGGGTGTGAGACCAGCCTGTTCTGTGTCTCAACCCCTCCTACCAGTCTTGAGGTGGCTTCTGTATGTCCGTAGTTATCGGACTTCTGTTCAGCTAGATTTCAGGTGATTCTTAATTGTGGTTGTTATATAGTTTAGTTGTAATTTTGAGGTGGTTGTGGGAGGAGGCAAACACAGAATTTACCTACTTTGCCAGCTTGACGGGAAGCCTTCCACTATATTTTTATAAGGGAATTTCAAGCGTAGTTTTGATTCTACTTTGCCCTAAGTACTGTCTTTAGTGCCCACCCTCTGGGTGAATTGGGCCTCTGCTGGACTTGGACTACTTAAATATAATGTTTTGCTATTCTAAGGATTATAGTCATGTAGAACCTATCCCTCTCAGAAAGCCCCATGGTACCCACATAAAATTCGACAGATAGAATG
>NW_017731580.1:2457032-2469813 GCF_001890085.2 Hipposideros armiger | reverse complement strand
AAACCAATACCCTTGTCACCTCATTTCTAAATCATTGCAATTAATTTACAATGAGGCTTCCTGGTACCAGACTCTTCTCTCTTCAACCCATCTTGCTCACTCTTTCTAAATAAATTTCTTAAAACATGTTTCCACCATTTCACTGCTGTTTTCCAAAATCTTCACTGGTTCCCATTGCCTAGAAGACCCAAATCCTTTATCCCTTCACAAATTATCCAAAACTCACCTTTACCTATTTCCCACCCTGTTAGTCAAATGATTCATGGCTGCTTAGATTCACCAAGCACCTTTTTAGCAAACACTGCCTCCTGTGGAGGGAAAAGCTTTGCAATCGAACAATCCTGTGTTCACATCCCCGTTCAGCCCTTCACTTGCTGATTAAGTGTGGGGAGGTTACTTAACCTCTCTGAGCTACAGCTCTTCCTTTGCCATAGGCGAATAACAGTACCGATTTCATAAGATTGTTATGAGGATTAACGAGTAAATGGCTACGAAGATACAAAGTGGACACTTGGACATGGTGGATATTATTACTTCTTTGCTATTCCCCTTCCTCCCAGGACTGATTATTAGAGTGTTGTCTCAGCTCCCAACTTAGCCTTCTATGACAGCTTGGGCTGCAGGGCTGTGGCTGCAACCCTGTTTCTGCTTTGCCAGCTGCTCCTTGATAAACTCTTCCAGAAAGAGGTGCAAGAGGGAGACTGCAAGGCCAGAGGAGGAAAGGACATTCTCCTTTCTTCCTGTTGGATGTTCCCGTGGATATTATTCCAGCCACAGTGCTTCCTGTTGCAGCAGCTGGCCCCAGTTTGCAGGTCTTCTCCACACTCCAGAGCCAGCCTCACTGCAGCTCTGAGGTTCACCAGGACCATCTGGGCAGGACGCCTGCAGGTCCGAGACCTCGTCCCTGAGTTTCTAATTTCTAAGAATCCTATCCTCTTCCCTTTGTGCTTCTACCCCTAGTTGTTTCCTGTACTTCTTGTCTCTGGGTTTCCTTTATGTTCTCCAGAAACTAGTTGCTAATTCTTTATTTTAAATTCTCTCTGTTACTATAACTGGTGTGGTGTGTGTTTCCTGACTGGGCCCTGGCGGATACCCTTTCCATTTCCCTTCTTCCCAAGTTGAATACACACCTCACGGCAAGCAGCCCCATGGCCCTCCCACCCTGTGAACTCATACCACCCTTAGCCTCACCACAAGCAAGAGCAAGAATGACCTTGGAAATAAAGTTCTAATACGACTCTCTCGTCTTGCATTTGAAGAGGCTGAGGTTCCAAAGTTCATGCCAGGCGGGGCCTCTACCTGGGTCTCTCACCTGCCTCCTACAACAAGCCTCCTACAACACCTGCCTCCTACAACAAGCCGAGCTCCTAGACCAGTCACTTAGCCGTCAATCATTTGCAGCCTTGCAGCATCCCTTAATTACTGCCTTAGAATAGCATTTAACTGACACCACTTAACTTAGTTTCAGGCATCTTGATAAAGAAACACTGCTGTCTGAGTCACTGGGCTCCAAGTACTACTCGGCCCTGTGTTCCAGGCGCTGCGTACATGCGAGCATGTTGGGTGGACTCCAAATAAAGTTGGGTGAATGAATGATTTCATTGATGCAGACCTTGGAGCATATAGAAAGGAAGCACATGCCGCTCACATCCTAGACCATTGCAAGCAATGAGCAGCACCCGAGTCCAGTAACATCTGGGAAGGGCAGCTTCCTGGGCTTCGCAGATGCCGAAAGGTTTCCTGAGTTGTTTGCATCTGAGACACATCAAAACAGATGCTTTAATAGAGTTTGATATGAGTGTATATCATGCTCATTAGAGGGGAAGTTCATGTAAATTCACAGCACAGTTTTATCAGGTGACATTTCCTCATTGATGGAATTTAATACTACAAGTTATAAAAGTCTTGATGGGGCAAAACATTGTAAAGAGGTAGCCTAGTTTTCAAACACCCTTCCATAAATTTGGCTGTAATACAATAACCTCAAATTATGCAAAGGAGAGAGAGAAATGCAGCATGGGGAGTGGCTGAACCCATGGGATTTTTTTCTCCAGCAGTTTCTGGGCCAGTGCGTGGCTGTGACGGCTGTCACAGGAACAGTATTGAAGATTCGGGGGAGGGTGACCTGATTGTCACCATGGTCCGCACCTTCTGGACATGCTTTCCCCGAGAGCCTCAAATCTTCCAAAGAAGGTAGGCTGTGCCCCAGAGCCATCTGCAGCAATAAGTCATGTCCACATGCAGCCTCTGGAGAGATGAAAAGGAGGAGGGGCCAGCGGATGACGAGGAGGCAGGTTACTCTCACCAAAGAGAGGCTCCATCAGTTAAAATGTAACTTTGGCCTGTGCTTCCTAATTCCTTTATGTTTATTTGGGAAATTTCATTGGAAATAAATTTGGGACTCATATTAGCCAGACAATTACTTTTCTTCTCTGCTTGTTTTTGCTTTTGAATTTTTGCCAACCTTAGAACTTAAGGATAAGGTGTCCCGTGCACCAGGAAAGCAAATGGAGAAAAGATTTAGTGCAAACACGTCTGAAGCACACTGTGTTCAGGCACTGTGTTGCCTAGGATAGTGGTTCCCAAACTTTGCGTATTAGGATCACCTGGATGACTTAAAAACATAAAGCATACCCCGATGTCTGGGTTACTCTCCATATCAAGGGTGTCTGGGTGGATCAATAGTTTTTAAAGATTTCCCGAGTGATTTCAATGTACAGTGAGACTGGGAGCAACTGGTCTAGGGAAAAGAGGCTGAGCTTTGGGGTAAACCAGACCCAGGTGCATGTCCTGGCTGTTCCACTTAGCAGCTGTGTGACCTTAAGAAGAACTGCAACCTCTCTGAGCCACAGTTTCCTCCTTGGCAATGGGAGATACCAATACCACTTTGAAGACTTGCAGTAAATATTAAATGAGATGATAAGAACCTCAAAGATTACATGTTACTCCATAGACTGTTGTTACTATTAAAAAAAAAACTCAGAGAAATAAAAATACGAAATACAAGGCAGCGTCAATTAAGTGCTGAAAGCAATGCCATAAGGGGAGCAAGAGCAGCAGCTGCTGCTTCTGTCCAAGGATCAAAGACGCCTTCTCCACCGAGATGCCAGTGATCGTGCTTTGACTTCTGGGAGGATTTCGATTGGCAGAAAATGAAGATCATTAGGAACAGCAAGTGGAAGCATGGGATAAAGAAAACAGGTTTAGGGATCAGTAAGGAGACTCCTGTGGCCACAATGAGAGGCTCAGAGAGTGTGGGAGATGTGTTCATGATGCCACAGAGGGCCTGACAGCCCTTCCGAGGAGTCGGAGCCTTCTTGCACTAACGAGGGGTCAGTGCTGTCATTGAGGCAAAAATCACATCGTTACACCTGTGTTTTAAGCTTGAAGAGAGGAGTTTGGAGGCTGGCAAACCAGCAAAGGGTAAATGGCAGTTGGTCGAGGAGGAGGACTTATGCCCTAAATTACAGAAGGTACACAAAACTATATGGCTGTCGGACACTAGGCATGATGAACATAGGAATTCACCCTTCAGTTTTTCCATGTGTGTGGCCAATTGTTAGTGCTATTTACCCAAGATGGGGGATTTTTAGGAGAAAGACACTGAGTTCAGTTCGAGACATGCCAAGTTTGAAGTGAGAGATCCTGTTGGCAGTGGAAATGTAGGTCAGGAGCTCAGAAGAGATGGGGTGGCTCAGAAGACAAGAGTGAGTAGGAGCATATGTACTTCTTGTCTCTGGGTTTCCTTCATGTTCTCCAGAAACCAGTTGCTAATTCTTTTTTTTAAATTCTCTCTGTTACTATAACAGAGAAGCTGTGGGAGAGGGAAAGACAGCCCAGGGACACAGACAAAGCATGGAGGCCCCACAGAACCAAGATGAGAACTTTGGAAAGGGCCCACATTTAAATGGTGACAAAGGAAAACAGATCAGAGAGCTTCAAGGGGAATCTGAAGAAAAGAGGTTCTGAAAGCCAGGGGAGAGGTCCTAGGACTTTTTGGTAAATTGGAATGAGGAATCAGCAGTCATTGTTTTTCTTTGAAAAAGGGGGTGCTGTCTGAGGAGAGTTTGGAGGGATGAAGAAGAAATGTGTGAAGAGATACGAGATACAGTGTTGAGTATAAACTCTAAAGAAGAGGGTGGGATGATATTGCATTGTAGCTTTAGGGAGGAGCAAGATTGAAGACAGGTTGGCTCCTATAAGAATACAGTAATTCCTTGGTTTGTGAGCGTAATTTGTTCTGGACACAAACTACTCATATTACAAGACATCGGTCGTTTACCAAGTTACAATGCATTATTAAGTTGGTACAAACGTGATTGCAGTTGTTGCCATTACGAGTAATAGCCAAGACCGCTATTACTTCTGCACCAACCTAATATTAGAAATGTTTACTTGTCTTGCAGAACACTCGCAAGCCAAGTTACTCGCAATCCAAGGTTTTACTGTATTTGACCATTCGTTTAGGTCAGTGAAAAGAACCTGAAAGGGAGACAGTAATGAAAGAGAGGAAAATTAGATATACCCTGAGTGAGACTGGAGTGAGGGGAGTAAGAGTGCAGGTAGAGAGAGAGTTTAGATTTGGAAGAGAAAATAATGATCAGGAGTTAACAAAGAATTAGTAAAATATTTTTAAATGGCATTGAGGGCCAAAGAGAGAGAGAGAGAGAGGGAGAACGATATACTTGAATGATCAGAGTCTGAGCAGCAAGAACAGGTGTTTGTAATATGCAGGTCTTGAAGACTTGCAAAGTGGGTGCAATGGGGACACGAGGCAAGAGAAGGTAGGGTGCGGGTCATGCAGCGTGTCAGGTCAAAGGCCAATCATGGGATCCTGGCTGAACTGGGGAGAAAACCTGCAGGGAGCTGGAATCCTAAGATTCGATAAGGTTAAAGACAGAGGGGTTTAAAAAATGTTTTTTTAAATTTTTCAATTACAATTGACATTCAATATTATATTCATTTCATTTGTGCAACATAGTGTTAGATATTTATATAACTTATGAAATGATCCCCTATAAGTCTAGTACACCCCCTGACACCACACATAGTTAGGGTCTTGATGAATCCTAGGAGAAGGCTTATGAGAGCCTAAAGGGAAAAAATAGGAGCCAAGGCATTGCCTTCATGGAAGGAAAATTAAGACATCCAGGTTTTGGAAAGGAGCAGTTATAGGGGGGTGAGTCTACGGTTTGGCTGTGGGAGTGGATGGAGTTCAAAAATTAAAACAGAATGAGATGATGACCAGGAAAGTATGTCCTAAGCTATAAAAAACTAATCCCTTTTTACATATTATTTTCACTATTTTTGGAATAAATGGGTCAAGGACCTCTAGGGCTTACCTAGTGCCTGAGTCATCCATGTGTTGAACCAACCGGCTGAGTTGCCAGGACAATGGCAAGGGAAGGAAGGGGAAGGAAACTTTCTCTGTTTATTAGGAAACATTAAGAAGTGTCCAGATATCAGTGGATGTCATAGAAGAGAACAGTACATCTCTGTGTTGACCATGGACCTAAATATCGGGTTATCGGAAAAGTCATGACACATTTTTGCAACGAAAAACACAGAAAAAATACGTCACGACTTTTCTGACAACCCAATAGAAGGAGGGTTTGTTTAATAAAGGTGTTGCAGAACCTCTGGGAAGCAGCACTGTGGAGTGAGAGGAAAGGCCCCAGCAGAGGAGAAGAATCTCCACTTGATAGATCTTAAGACAATGCAATAATCAAGGATGTCCAAGAAAGGCTCTTTTGATGGCAACAAACAGAAATCCCATCAAAACAGTGCGCGCGCGCGCACGCACGCGCGCGCACACACACACACACACACACACACACACACACACACACACACACAAAGAAACAAGGAGGTTATTGTAAGAATATAGAGATCGGACAGAATGCCTAAACAGGAAGCAAAGGACTTCAAATGAACTGACGTTTGTTTCAAGAAAGATGTTGGAGACCAAGGGAGCTACTCTCCACTTTTCACTCATGCTGATGGCCCCGCTGTTTTTCTCTGTAGTTCAGCTTCCTCCTCCTCATCCTCTTTCTTAGCCTCTTCCTTCACTTGTTTAAATTTCACATGGCCCAACATGACTGCTGGCTCCAAGTCTTCATCATGACCTCACACTTTCCACACCCAGTCTCTCCTTTTCCCTTCCCTAGTTCAAGGAGAGAAAGCAACTAAGCCCTTCTCACCAGCCATGTCAAGAGCCTCTTGCCACCTCTGGACTGGTTGCCCAGAGGTCAGGTATCTCCCCTCTGGGCAGCTCCACAGGGTTCAGGAGAGGCTGGCGTAAAGAATGAGGATGCTGGGCATGTGTAGCTCAAGGGGAAAGTCAAGGCTTCATTAAGTCCAGGGCTGGGAGTGGGGGTACGGAAGTCACACCTAAGAAATCCATGGTGAAAAAGGCTTAAGGGAAGGTTGGGAGAGAGCAGAGAGCCCAAGGATGGGGCTAAAGAAGACGGATGGCAGGGGCTACATCTCAGGTTGTCATGGTGGACCGAGGACGCAGGAGCTGGGCTACAGACCAGAAGGACAGGGTAAGGGGTGCATGAGCATCATGTGGGGTGCTTGCTAGCCCATGTTAGCCCCCAGGCTGCATTCAAAACCATGAGGGAACCAACTGGGCCACCCCAGGGCATGGTCCAGCTGAGCAGAAGTTAGGATGGCTGGATTACTAGGCCTTTCAAATTGTCCTGCTTAGAGGAGAAAGTATGCCATGTATGGAAAGACCTGGCAACAACCCTCAAAATTCAGAATCTGGAAACTCAATCCCAGGTAAAGCTGAACTACGGCAAAAGAAGGCAGGTGTCCCCACAGTGTGAAGTGGTAAGTCAGCCATTGGCTGTGATCCGGCTGGTGCTTGACTCACACGTGCTAAGGCCATGATGCTGCGTACCCGGAGGTCCCCGAGCCAGGTTTCTCCAATTGTGGCAGGTCAGCCTTTTTTAGGGCACAGGGCTGCCTACTGTGTGGCTGCTTGTTCCGCAGAGTGAGTGCCTCCAAACACCACAGAAACAGAATGTGACGTGCGGGGGCAGAGATAAGGGCAAGAGGAAGAATTGCTCCGGTGGTAAAAATATGGCGTGTGGAAGGAATGAATGGAGAAGGGGCCAAGTGAAACAGTCACAACAGTCTAGAAAACGCACAAGAGCAAACAAACTGTGTTACCCACTTTCCATTTTCCAAGGAACCCAAACTCCTAGGGGCAAAAACAGTACAAAATAAGCTTAGAATATCTTGTGGCGCCAGAAAGCAAGGAAGCGATCAAAGAATGATGGGGACATGTCAGAACGACACAGAGCCAGACCAAATGGGCTCCTTCCAGCCAAATGTGGCACAACTTGACCATGAAAATAAACAATGGTCATAACAGATTATAACCTATTGAATAAAACAGGGATTCACGAGTCCTTCCAGATGTAAACAGGTCCCCAGTACATTGCAAGTTGGTAAGGAATAGGATATTTACACGGTGTCAAAGTTCTCCCTACCAAATACTTATTGATTACAAGGGGGAGGGAAGGGAAGAGTTTCCTGGCAGATACAACTCATGCGATTGAAGTCTTCATTGCCAGAAATTCTACGAATCAAAAACATATGTTACGTGTTGCCATAGGGAGGCCACAGCATTGCTGCTGGAGTAGCCCCGAGAAAGACACACACCCTGAATCTAATCAGGAGGAAATATCAGACAGGCCCAGCTGAAGGATGTTCTACCAAGTGACTAACTGGTCCTCAGTCTTCAAAGTGTTCCGGAGCCGAAACTCAAGGAAAGACTGAGGATCTGTTGCAGGGTGAACACTGAGGGGACACGATGACAACTAAGGGCTGTGTGGTTCTGAAGTAGATTCTTTGGCTATAAAAACAGTATCAGGACAATTGGAGGAACTTGAATTGGATTGCTGATGTGAGGAGCGAGGGTTTCTGCGTCAGTGTCCGTTTCCTGGTTTTGATAGTTGTGTGATGGTTACAGAGGAATGTCCGTGTTTGTAGGAAACACACACTAAAGTATTTGGGGATTACGGGGATCATGTCAGCAACTAAATTGCTGGGTTACAATCATAGCTGTCTTGTACATTTTTGTTTCAAATGTTTAAAAAATTATAAAATATAAAAATATCAGTCTCTATTTTTTTAAGAACTGGACTCTGTTTTAGAGCATGTAATTAAGTTAATAAACTGTAGGTAAAAAATGTGATTAAGTTAAGGATCTCAAGATGAGAGCATCCTGGATTGTCTGGGTGTTCCCAAATCCCGTGACAAGTGTCCTTAGGAGAGACACACAGAGGGAAAGGCTGCGTGAAAATGGAGCACAGAGTGGAGGGATGCAGGCATAGTCCAAGGAATCCTGGAGCCACCAGAAGTGGGGAACACAAGGGTGTTCTCCCCTAGAGTTTCTGGAGAGAGTATGGCCCTGTCAACACTTTGATTTTGAACTTCTGGCCTCCAAAACTGTGAGAGAATAAACTTGTTGTTTAAGCCACCCAGTTGTGGTGATTTGTTACAGCAGCCCTAGGAAACTAACATAGAGTACTTTTATCCTTTCGTTTTGTTGGAAATAAGAAACTAGGTAAAGACTGAAAGCAAGATGGGCTTTGGTTGTCCTCATCAGTTTAGGCTGTCAGAGCCAGAGCGGGTCATTTACCCTCTTAATGAGTGCATTGCACTCTTCAGACAATGAGGTCACCAGGTCACAATGGCACCAAATGCTGCATTTGGCCTTCCATTGACACCTTCAGTGCCAAAGCTCTGGGCTCACTGGCATTCTTCCTAGGGCATTGGTTCTCAACCAGGAGTGACCTGGGCCCCCAGAGGACATTTGACAATTTCTGGACACATCTTTTGTTGTCATAGCTGTGGGGCGGGGGTGGCTCCTGCGATCCAATAGGTAGAGGCTGGCTATGCTGGTAAATCTTTCATGCTCACAATGCACAGGACAATCCCTCACCACAGAGCATCATCTGGCCTAAACTGTCACAGTGGTGAGTATGAGAAACCCTGTTCTAGGGGGACAACGTTCTATTTTGTTTTACAAGAACATTCCCACCTCTCTGTCAGGAACAGATGGAAGACAGAGTTCTACAACTTTTCTGGACTGTTTTTTTACTCTGGTAAGAACAGATAATGTGGAATCTATCTCCCTGACAAATTTTTGGTGTACAGTACAGTACTGTTACCTGTAAACACAATATTGTGCAGCAGATCTTAGAATTTATTCATCTTTCATAACTGAAGCTTTATATCCTTTGAATAGGGATTCCTCATTTCCCCCTCTGTCCCCTGAAACTACCATTCTACTTTCTGCTTCTATGAGTTTGACTACTTTATTTATTTATTTATTTTAAAGATTTTATTGGGGAATTGAGGAAGGGGAACAGCGTTGGGGAATCGGGAAAGTGGAACAGACAAGTTGCTGTCGTTTTGTTCTTCAGTCTAGTTGTGGAGAACGTCGCTTCACTGGCCCATGTTGGTGTTATCATTGCGCTCTTCCCGGCTGAGGCAGATTGGTCGCTGGTCACTGGACAGCTGCTCACAGTAGCTCACGGCAGCCCACGGCAGCCCCACTGCAGCCTACGCCGTCACCGACGACTCATGGCAGCCCAGCTCCAGGTCGAGCTGTTGTTCACCATCTTAGCTGTAGAGGGTGCAGTGTCACTGGTCCTCATATGGGATCCAAACCCCAGGCCCTGCTGCTCAGAGCTGGTCTCCCAAGCCAACTCTTAACCAACGCGCCAGTCAGCCGGCCTGAGTTTGACTACTTTAGATACTTCATATAATGGAATCATGCTATGACCAGCTTATTTCACTTAGCATAATGTCCTCAGTGTCATGCATTTTGTCACATAAGACTAAGTGACTCCCTTTTTAGAGCTGAATAATATTCCACTATATGTACAGACCACATTATCCGTTCATCTGCAGATGAACACTGAGGTTGCTTCCATGTTTTGGCTATTATGAATAATGCTGCAGTGAGCATGAGAGTTCAGCTCTCTCTTCAAGAGCCTGATTTCAGTTCTTTTGGGTGAATAACCAGATGTGAGGTTGTTGGATCATGTGGTAGTATTATTTTTATTTTTTATTATACTGTTTTCCAGAGAAGCTGTACCATTTCACATTCCCACCAACAGTGTACAAAGGTTCCAATTTCTCCATATCATTTACAACATTTGCTAATATATATATATATTAGCAAATATATATATATATATATAAAAAATATATATATCATCCTAACAGGTGTGAGATGATATCTTTTTGTGGGTTTTATTTTGTTTGGTTGGTTGTTGTTGTTTTGTTTCATTGGTTTTGAATTGCATTTCCCTGATGATTCCTGATATTGAACATCTTTTCATGTACCTGTTAGCCATTTGTTTGTGTTCTTTACAGAAATGTCTAGTCAAGTCCTTTGCCCATATTGTTGTCCTTCAGTCTTAGTTGTGGAGGGTGTAGCTAGCTCAGCTCCAAGTCCAGCCACATCTGGTCGCCTGTCAGCAGCTCATGGCTGCTCAGCTCAAGGTGCCATGTTCAATCTTAGTTGCAGGTGGGCATAGCCAACCATCCCATGTGGGAGTTGAACCAGCAACCTTATTGTTAGGAGCATGTGCACTCACCAGCTGAGCCATCCCGCCACCTGTTGTTGGCAGCTCAGTAGCAGCTCAGCTCGGGTGCAGCTCACTGGCCCATGTGGGAATCAAACCAGCAACCTGTTGCTCAGAGCTTGCACTCTTAACCAACTGAGCCACTCAGCTGGCCGAAAGCGAGCTTTTCAGTTTGATGTAATCCCATTTGTCTATTCCTGATTTTTGCTGCTTATGCTTTTGGTTTCATATCCAGGAAATCATTGCCAAGACCAATATCATGAAGCTTTTCCTTATGTTTTCTTCTAGGAGTTTTGCAATTTTAAGTCTTACTTTTACATCTTTAATCCATCTTGAGTTGATTATTGTATATGGTGTAAGATAAGGGTTCAATTTAATTCTTTTACATGTGTACGAGGTCTGACAATTCAGTTCGTCCTAGAAGAAGTGCTATGTACCTCATTGCTGAATATCACTGCGGTCACCTTCGAAGTACTCCCCTTGGGAAGCTATGCACCAATACCAGCACCTAGTCCACCCTTCAAAGCAATTTTAGAACTCTTTTTATGAAATGGCCATCAGAGTTTTTGTTGTATTACCCTTGGTGTCCTGAATGTCATCAAAATGTCTTCCTTTCAATATTTCCTTTCTCTTCAGGTCAGGAAAAAAGTCACTGGGGGCCAGATCAGGTGAGTAGGGAGGATGTTTCAATACAGTTATCTGTTTCCTGTCTAAAAACTCCTCACAGACAATGTCCTGTGAGCTGGTGCATTGTCGTGATGCAAGATCCATGAATTGTTGGTGAAAAGTTCAGGTCGTTTTCGTCTAACTTTTTCACACAGCCTTTTCAGCACTTCCAAATAGTAAATTGGTTAACTATTTGTCCTGTTGGTTCAAATTCATAATGAACAATCCCTCTGATATAAAAAAACAGGTTAGCAACATTGTTTTGACCCTTGATTGGGACTGATGGAACTTTTTTAGTCATAGAGAATTGGCTGACTTCCATTGTGCACTTGGAGGCTTTGTTTCAGGGTCCTGTTGGTACACCCATGATTCATCACCAGTGAAAACATGGCNGTTTTCGTCTAACTTTTTCACACAGCCTTTTCAGCACTTCCAAATAGTAAATTGGTTAACTATTTGTCCTGTTGGTTCAAATTCATAATGAACAATCCCTCTGATATAAAAAAACAGGTTAGCAACATTGTTTTGACCCTTGATTGGGACTGATGGAACTTTTTTAGTCATAGAGAATTGGCTGACTTCCATTGTGCACTTGGAGGCTTTGTTTCAGGGTCCTGTTGGTACACCCATGATTCATCACCAGTGAAAACATGGCTGAAAACATCATCTTGTCTCTCCAAAAGGTCTTGGCAAACTTTGACTCCCCTTTGCTTTTGTTCATCAGTGAGCTCCTTCGGGACCATTTTTGCACACACCTTTCTCATGCCAAGATTTTCAGTTAAGACTTTTCTAACTGTTTCTCTATCGATGTTTACCTGGTCTGCTATGCTTCTCACAGTTAGTCAACAATTTTGATGCACAATTTGACCAATTTTTGCAATGTTTTCATCAGTTCTGCTCGTTCCTGGCTGCCCTGACCTCTCTTCATCAGTGACATGTTCTCTCCCCTCAGAAAAATGTTGAATCCAATTGTACACTGCCATTTTCTTCAAGGCATTATCCCCATGACCTTGGACTAACATGCCCCTGATTTCACTTCCACTCTTGCCAAGTTTAATAAGAAATGTAATGCTTGTTCGTTGCTCTAATTCAAGCTCAGACATTCTCACAATGGCACACAAAAACACACAACAACAATAATGAACACCACTCAGCAAGACACCGCCACATGTTGATACGACACAGCTGTGAGACACTCATATACCAAGGTTATGGAACCGTACTGAGCTGTTTGTACAGTGCTGCCATTGTAAGCACAGGGTGGCAAGTTCGCGAAATTAATTGGCAGACCTCAGCTTGGGAGGAAAACACTTTGAAGACTCTAACCACCCATCTTTCCCTCTCCTTCCTTCTTCCTTCTGCTCAGCATTTACTGACCATCACCAATGCAAACACTGTACTAAACACTGGGCATACAAAGATGAATGCGTTCATAATCTGATAGGAGGATAGAGAAAGACATTAAAATATGAAGTTCTGTCATAATGGTATCAACAGAGGAAGAA
>NW_017731580.1:2421886-2446837 GCF_001890085.2 Hipposideros armiger | reverse complement strand
CCCCCCAATTCCCCAATAAAAATCTTTAAAAAAAAAAAAAGAGGGTACTTTTGAGCCAAAGAGATTCCCTTTTCCAAGCCACTGACTTTGAGGTTCTAAGGGTCAGCTGAAATGAGTTCTATTGGCAAAGGAAACCACCATGGGCATTCAGTAGGCCTGGGTCCCTAGTAAATTCAATGTATGCCATAGGTTATCTGGGACACCAACACTTTAGGGTTGGAAGACACAGGAAGATAACAACAGGTTGCTGCAATACACAAAAGTTTATTTTTAACTTTTTTCTTTTCTGAAGGCAAAATATAATAGAAATGAACAACAAATTCTGTACAACAAAAACAGCTTTTAATATGGAACAGACAGTCCACGAATGTTTAAAATCTTGGAATGGTTTCCCTTTTCCAAAGTCATGCTTTCTTGTGGTCCAGGAGGAATTGGCACAGAGGAGATGGTGGCAGCCCACGGGGTGAGGGATGTGCAGGGACTGGTGGGCTCCCCTAGATTCGCGTCAGCTGGTGCCACAGACTGGATGGGAGGATGCTTTCCACTTTCTCCATAACAAAGTTTAAGGGGGCAAACAAAGTGCTGAGGAACTGCAAAGAAACCAGAAAGGCACAGACGTCAGGAGATGTCTCATTCAAGGTTGTGAAATGAACCTCTCCAATCCGGGCTTGCATCTTAAAGCTCTGCGTTATGAACATCTCAAAAGGCTATACTTTTATATTTATGTTTATAGGAAACATTGGTTGATGATCACACCTGTGTTCCAGTCCTGCCCCCCAGCTCAGAGAGATAAAGGGGAGACGAGTCTGCTGGCGGCCCCTTCACCCCCCTTATAGCTGCCCCACAGTTTGGGGGCCTTCCAATCAGTTTTCAGGATCTGTTGGCTGCTCATGCAGGTGACCAGTGCCATCAAAAGGCACTGACAGGTAGCAAGTGGGCAGAAGAGGTAAACATGGTGACAACTTAGACCACCTGCTTGCCTAGCTGGGTATAAAACTCACTTTAAGTGGAAAAGGCAATTAAAAAAAAAATCAAGTTCATTGTATGGTTGTGAACTGCTTTGGGATCTCTTGTCTCGCAAACACCTGTGCAGCCCATCCTCCTTTCCTGAACTACCTGCTCAGTGGTGTGCATCATGGGAGCCTGGGGCAGAGGAGCACCAAACCGGCCAGTCCACGAACGACATGTCCTTGTGGAAAAGGTGCTACTTGGAGGACATCTTTGGGATCTATTCCATTTGATTACTAAATTCCTTTTTCTTTACATGCAGAGAATAATTTAGCTCATAGCTGAGCCTGTTAAGAAACCCAAGTGCCTCGCCTGAGACTCATCTAACCTAATCTCAAACCTGTTCTAATTATGTTCTTGTGAAGACTTGGCTTCACCTCACAAGCCATCCAGTACTTGACCGAAGAGGTGCCCTAACCCACCCAGCATGAGGTGGGTGTTTGGNTTATTGTCCTGCTGGGAGGGTCTTCAAACAGGAAAGTCTGTCAGAATGGATTTTTTTTTTAAGCTGAGCCATCCTGCCACCTGTTGGCAGCTCAACGGCTGCTCAGCTCGGGTCGGGAATCGAACCACTGTTGCTCAGAGCTCAACCTCTTGAGCGAGCTCTTAACCAACTGAGCCAGTCGGCCGGCCCTGAGGATGGATTTTGATGTCCCCTCATAAAGAAATAAAACCAACCAGCAGGCAGGATCCCACCTGCCATCTCAGTAAAAAAGCCGGAACCACAGACCTTAGACGAGAAGTGTAGGCACCATGGGAAAATGATCCTCTTAAAACTGCTCTTATATTGGTTGCTCTGGCTCTGCCTCTCCACAGTTACGCATAAAGTCTCAAAACTACATAGGACCTGAGTGCTGGTTCTCAGGGCAGCAGGAGCGGGGAAGACTGCAGCCTCCCTGGCATCAGGGTTGCTCTCCCGAGTAGAGCTGAGCGGCTGAAGAGAGATGTAGACAAAAGGCTGCTCGGGGGTCACAGCCTCTGTCTGAAGAGTGGCTCTGGGTGATGAGGTGGAAAGGCTAGTAAGTTCACACAAGTTCAGGGAAGGTGTCTCCCTGCTCCTCATGTGATTAACTCCTCTCTGGGGCCATGGACACATTTCCTTCAACAATTCTTGGTGCTTTCATTCTGTCACCCTTCTTCTACGCCTTCACTTCTCTCCTTCACTACCTTTACCCCTCAAAGTCTAACTTCTGCCTCCCTGCTTCATGAAACTGCTCTGAAGTCCTATTAAATTTAAATGGTGCTTTGAACTCCTTTTATTACATTTCTCTGCTGCATTTCCTGGAGCTAGGGTTCCTAACATCTACTCACGCGCTGTATCCTATAGGCTCTGGAAACTTTCATTCGAGGCTTCTCACAATCTTAGAGCCCCAACTCAGGCAGGTCAAAATCCCTTTGGACTCTGGTTTCGCCATCTATTAAATCACATAATTGTATTAATAACTACTTTTCCTTCCAGCTCAAAATTACAATTCTATGCCTTCCTTGGTCCTTCTCTGCTGGAACCAATCTCCTCTGAACATGAACAAAAGTTTATTTGTACCTGTCACATATTGCATTGATTCGTTCAGCAAACCCTTTGAACATCCATCTGGGTCAAGGGTTGTGCCGGAGAAGAGCAGCGGGAAAGAGGCAAGCAAGGCAGACATGGCCCTGCCCCAAGAGCAGCTCTGGTGTGGATGGTAGGGGCTTGACTTCTTCCAGGACGATTTCCTAAGAGCAGGGCCTAGCAGCATAGCCCCACCAGGGTGGGCACAAAAAAGGCACAGAGAAAAGCCTGCCAAAAGCAGGCAGAGCCCTTGGGCACCTAAACATTACCTGCCCACTTGACTTTGCTCTTGGATGAGGACCAGGAGCCAGCAGGAAGTCCAACCGTGAAGGAGACGTGGCATGGCGTTTTCCCAGCGNGGGTCCTGAAGCAGACAGAAATAAAAGTATTTTGTCACTGTGGATTTTATTGAGGTGACTGAAAAGATTACATCATGTGAAATCCCTCAAACTGCCTATTAATAATGCTGCAACACAGATGCTTCAGAGCATGCTAGCCAGAGAAGGCAAAACCCCATGGCTGACGAGGATAAAACTCATTTTGATGTGAATGTTGCCGAAGGAAAGACGTGGCATTTTGTCGATGGTCTTGGTGGGTTGTGGCACCCCCATCCAATCGGCGCGGCCACTCACCTTCCACTGGCTTTCACCAAAGACACCCAGCACTCTGCCCCAAACAGCTGCCACTTTCTAACCTCTCCTCCAGAAAACTCTCGAGAAAAATACTTTCCACCTTCTCCAGGTAGACTTTTCTTACTAGAGGCCACATCTTCCCTGAGAAGTATAAAACAGAGGGGGAAGAAAACTTCCAGGAGAAACAAGGATCCAGAAATGAGCAGACAACCCTCTAGGCTCACTCATGGCAGCCCATATTTAATGCGGGGCTGTAACTGCAGAGTGAGAGCTATTCAGAAATGTATACCCAGGAGTGTAACGAGCTGTAATATATGAACTGACTTTGGAGTAACATGTAATATGCTTAACATAACATTGCAACCAGGGGAGCCATTTTTTAAGAATAAAACAACGAGGGAGAATAAATATCATTAATACAGGATGAGTGACGTGGGAGTTCCCAGTGAACAGGGGATTTTCTCACTCTGACATCAGATTCGAATTGCAGAGGGACCATCTTAGTTGTCACTAACCAGCTTTAAAAAAAATAATATAAAATATAATTTGTTAGCTATAAGACCCATAGGCCTTGGGGTTGGTGAAAAACCCCACTTGGTAGGGTCCCCAGGAGAGTGATAGTTATTAACTGGTCACCATGGCCAAAAAAACAGCTCTTAACAGGCTCTCTCAGGTACCGTCACTGGGTTTTTCTTGGATGACTGGAGAGAAAACAGAACACTTGAATTATGACAGCTGCCCCAGTCCTTAATTTCTCCACTTTGTTCAGCTGTGTTGGTATCTGTGGACAGTAAAGAGGTCCCAGGCCCCTCCTGGGAGGACATGCCTAGCACAAAGGGGGCTGGTCGGCAGGCCAGGAGTGGACGCAGGGCACATGGTGCCGCGTGAGGGAGCGTGGCATCAGTTCACACCTGGATGCCCCCTGGTTTCCTCCCAGAAGTCTGTCTGGCAAACCCCCACCTGGTCTGGATGGATGAGATGCTCAGAAGGATCATACCTCTTGTTTGTGGGACCCTCCTTTTGATTCATCATGGGTCTTGTTCAATGTTTTCCAAAATAAATATTGTGAGATGATCCTAAATATTCTTTATAAGAGAGGACGGTGTCCTATGATCTCGTTAGGAGTGCTAGGTCAGACAGATTTCTTTATTATGGGACCTCTCAGGACTTCCTGCCATTGTGACTTCCAGAGAATGGCGAAGGTTGCAATGTTTCCCAAAGAAGCATTTCAGTGGACTAAGGTTTCCCCAAACCCAGATATGGAAATCACTGGTCTGTATTCATTCCAGGGATCTCCTTTCTGTTTCAAATCTGTACACAGCATTCCACGTGTTTTTGTGCTTCTATCATGTATTCTAGGAACACTAGTTCCCTATCTCCTGTCAGAACACATGCAGTGAAGAAAATGTGAAGTCTGCCTTGTCCTGAGACCTGCCTATGCTCTACACCTGCCCAGAGCATCTGAGAGGTGGTGTCCCTGTGTAGTTTCCACAGGGCCAAAGGTCAGCTGATGAGCTGTTGCCAGCTGGAGACAGGTGGGCAAGGGGCTGGAGGCACGCTACGGGATGGCCGGTGTCCAGCTGCTCAGGGCCCCAGCCCCTTCACGCTGCAGCTGCTCCGTGGGTATAACACTAGTGCCTTCCCAGGCTGGTATGGAGGACGGAGATCACGCACACTGAGTGCCTGATGTGAACAGGAACAGTGATCCCTTGGCGAACTTGGGATGAGAAGAAATAATATGTCCCAAATGAAATGATAATTTGGCAAAGTTTTCACAAAAGCTTCTCATTAAGCTGCTGTTCTGAGAATGGAATAAACAAATTTTATTTCATTTTAATATTTTCTGGATTTCTATAAAATGATACTCACTTCTGTTTTAGCACCATCCTCTCCTCTACCATGTCTGTCCTTCCTTCTTGCCAACATTTACTGAACTGTAATATTCTAGAATATAGAACACCAGTTCTAAATCATGAGGGTATGAAGATGGATGCCATAATGTGCAACTCGGCTTCCTTGTAGTCTAGTGGGGGAGGCAGACCAATAAATGTACAAGTAATACACAGTGTGTTGACTGCAGTTCCAAGTGTCATTGGGAGAGCGTGACCATATCCCCGGCACACGGTAGAGCCTCAATGAATTTCAACCGAGGAAAGGAATGAGTGAACAAATGAGTCTAATTTATACTGATAAGAAGGAGGTTGTCTTTGATTTGTGGGACAAGGTATCTTTGCCACATTATTCCTGTTTTCTCCGTGCAGTCTCCCTTTTATCATTTCCAGCAGGAGTCCAGGTTTTGCCATTGTTTGCCCCAGACAACTGTTAGGAAAACGGCCTGAAAGAGCCTGTGTCTGGAAGGACCTGCTTCCAGTACGGAGACTCTCTGGGTGTACAGGAGAAGCTGAGGCGTAAAGGGTGGGATGTGAGCCTGCAGGCAGCACCCAGCCCTCAGAAAGGGTGGCTTAGATACCCCCAGGGGAGCCTGGCATGGAGTGGGACCTCAGGTCTTGTAGCCTGAGCGTGCCACAGGAGCAGAGAGTCCCCTGACTTCAAGGACACTGCGGGCTTGGATAATAATGCTGTCACAGGCAAGCAGGACCCCGTTTCGTGGGATGAGGGCTCAGAGCTGGAAGTGTGTGGTTAGGAAAAAAATATTTTTAATTACATTCCTTGCACACTCTCTAAAATTGTAACTTACTGCCTCTTCCTTGGACAAACACACAATAGCCTGAGGTTTTCTTGTCTTTTGATGATGGTCAGTTAAAGTCTTCAATTCCAGAGTTTTCTGCCTAAGGCTGGGCATACACAAGCTTCAAGGCTGAGGACCCAACAGACTATGAACTCAGCTGGAGCTGGTCAGCAGAGACAGACTGGAGGAAGAGGACAAGGGAAACCACATCCTTTCTGCCCTGTGCTCCTTCCTGCTGGAGAACCACAGCTAGGACTCGGGAGGAAATGTAGATGTTACCTGAAGGTCATCTGTCCTCTGAGCTCCCTGCAGCTCCCTGGAGCACTCCTAAGAGAGGGCCAGTCCACCTCTGCTTGGACATTTCCTTTCCAGCCATTTCTTGTCTGTTTGACATCAGCCACTCTTGACCCTTCAAAAGGCAGAACTGTAAGACTAGTTCCTTTAAACACTATCTAGCCCCCACCACCCTCCACATATCAATTCCTAATACAGCCCTGCAGAGCAGATGGCAACTATGTAATGTGGTATCTTAGAAGCATCCCTTCCCCATTATTTTCAGCACTTACTTGGGGGTACCACTCACTATGTCTACTCAGCCCACAGGCTTGTTTTAGCTGGTGAGGTACATGGTCCTGGGGCAAAGAGAAAAACAATAGGAACAGTGGAAGGAACACCCAACACGTTTCAAACATTTTAACATGGCCCCTGAACTTTCACATTGAAAAAAGATGCGGTTTTTTGTTTTTTTTTTGTTTTTTTTAATGATGGAAACAGGGATCAAAACTTTACTTACAAGTAATCCATGGGTGTGAGATATAAGGTTTTCTGTATTTGGGGACAGGTAGTTGAACATATTTGATGTTTCATTAGATATTGCAAAGTAGAATTAAAAATAAATTCCTTGAAGGCAGTAATGGAGAACCAATTATTAGGAAATGCCCAAAAGTGATTCCTCCTAGATAAGAAGAAACCAAAACAGAAATTTCTAAAAAAGAACACTTCATAGCAAAATCTATGAGACAAGAAAGCTACACACAGAAAAATTTATAGCCTTAAACACCTTCTTTCTTAAAATAAAATAGAAGTGAACCAAGTACTAATCTAAGGAAATTAGAAAAATTATAATTCTTATAACCAAGGGAAACAAGGGAGAACAAAAAGATGAGCTGAAAATAACAAACTATAAAGCTGAAAGTATGGTTGCATGCTGCTGTATATCCAAAACGTGTTTCTTTGAAAGAGTAAATTAGATAAACTTTGTGTGAGGCTGATTAAATGGGAAAAAAAGACAGACAGCAAAAATATATAAAATTAGTTATGAGAAAAGAGAAATAATCACAAATACAGAAGAGATTAAATATGTAATATAAATTATATACCCAACTACCTCTGTGGTAACATATTTGAATGACTAGAGAAAATGGTAATTTCCCAGAAAAATATACAATCTAAACATAAGAAGTGAAATATTAGCATAGACCAATCACCACAGCAGGTATTAAAAACATGATTGAAAAATCTATCATTAACAAAGAAAAAATCAGATGTTTTGTATCTGAGTTTTTTTCTAATCCTTGAAAAGCAGCTCATTTCAGTGTTTAATTATTCTGGGCCATATAAAAATATGGGAAACTCTCCAATTCTTTGTATAAAGGCAGAATGACTTTAATACTAAGACCTGATAAGGAAGTTAAAAAAAAACCCTACAGATTCATTTGGTCATATTGGATTATTTCCTGTATACATTGCTGGATTCAAATTGTTAATATTTAATTTAGAATGTTTGCATTTGTATTCCAANGCTCTTAATTTTGGAAACTACAGTGTGCTGTTAAGTATCAGGTGAGATCATTCTGAACTAAAGACACCTAGAGATGTTTTTGAAGGCAAGTATATATACGAGTCCTGAAAATCTGCAGGTATGAAAACATTTCTTACTGAGAATCAAACGGAACTTGTTAGTGTTGCCGTAGGTGCCACAGGGCCCGTTGGGTTGAGGCTGTCAGTGGACAGAACTCCAGTGGAGCAAGACAGAGAAATTCGAACCTGGTGCAGCTGTCATGGCTCACATTCTCTGTTTTATTTGGATCAGGCAGGAAAAGCAGGTGGGTTACCTGAATGACCCTTTGAAGACGTGTCTTTGGTTGTGGGGACCATTGTTGGGCAACGTCTTCTGATGCTTTGATTAAAGTAGGTGATTAAAACACCTACTTGCTTATAGCTTGGCTATTTTTAGACAAACATTTCTTGGAGTCCAAGACCCTGTGCAAATATGGGCAAAGATGCTGAAAGGAGTCGAGGAGAGGGAAGGGGGCCCTTTGCAGCCCTTACATATGAAATCGCAGTAGCAGTGCCATTTGAATGGCTGATATCCCTCCTGGTGACAGCTGCAGGCACATGAAAGCTGAGCCAGGGACTGCTCAGCTAATTGAAGTGCCCTGCAGGTTCTCTTTGCCCTCAAGAACTTTCCTGATAAATGGCTCTTGACCAGCTCCTTATATAGCTACAGACAGCCCCCAGAGGTTGAGATGTGTTTCAGACACAACCTGATCCTCATTTCCCAAGGGGCTCAGGCCATGGCCTCTGCAGATGAGGGTGACGGCGGTGGGCTCCAGGGGCTCTCGTGCCCTGGCCCAGGGCAGTCACATTTCCTCTGAAGATTCACCCTTATCTGGAAGAAGAGAGGTGCCTGGCGCTCATCACACTGTGTTGGGCGGCAGCTAAGACAGTTTGAAAGGAGGCATGTGGAGAGGTCAGAGGTGACAAAGTTGCACAGGAGAAAAGTGGCTCTTGACTTGTTCACCTTTTGAGAGCCTTTGGGGCCCACTGAGAAAAATTCCACAGGCTCCTTGGGTAGGACATGCCGCTGTCCAATTTGTTTATTACTCAGCAGAGCCACACCAGAGCGGAGGGGTACTGGTGCTGCCTGGCATCAGGTGCCACGCGAGGACCCCACCTGGGGACTGCAGGACTTTCNAACATGCTTCTGAGGTCAGACAAATTAGTAGACTGCATTTAATGAAGTTAAAACAGGTTTCTCGACTGGTCATAGGTTCTATGGATTGTGGGTCTTCAAGAGGGGTAGCGAAGTTTCCCAAATTCACTTGGCCTCAGAACCTTTCCTTCTTTTTTCTTTTTTTTTTGAACCAGTAGAATACAAATCTGCATGAAGGAAACTCAAGATAGATTTGGAATCCTCCTCAATGTTGCGTCCTTTACATCAATTGAATATATTTACTCACTAAGGCACTTAAGTGTTGGGTGAGATATAAAGGCGTCTAGGACAAAACTCCCACTGACAAAGCAGGGGTGAGGCATGGGTGCTAAGACCTGTCCACAGCAAAGTAATAATGCCAGATAGACCACAACAGAACAGAAGCATGGGGGGGGGCTCAGAACAGGGATCCAGTCTATTGAAAGGAGCAGAAGAAAATGTAAAATTAGGCAACTGTAATAGACCCCGACAGACGGTTGGATATCAAAAGACTGAGGTGGGGGAAGGATGGGAAGGAAAGGAACATGAGCCGGTGGGCCCTCCAGGCGCAAGAAGCAACTGGAACAGAAGTGGGAAACCAACTGTTAAGACCAGAAGATAGTCAAGTTTCGCTTAGCTGGAAGAGTTAGCGTTCAGAAGTAACTAGAAGAATGCTGGAGAGGGCCCTGAGTGCCAGGCTGGGTTTGCAGCTAAGAAACAGAAAGCCATGTTAGTACTGGAGCAAAGGTGGGCAGCTCTTCCTTTCGCCAAGTGGGTGTTAGATAGATGGGTATTTCCAGTAATCTTCTGAATTATCCTTTGTTGGGTGCACAGAACCACTTGCGGCGCTCACCCTACAGAACGGACTGCCTACCCTTCTCAGGTTAGAGTTGAATGCAGTTAATAAGGTATCATGGGAGATCCTGGGCCCAGGAATGAGTAATTACTTCCTAAGCTGCCTCTGAAAGAGTTTGTAAAATCCTGGTTATGAGAGGATAACATGGAAGAAGTCGACTGATTGCATTACTCCAACATGATATTATAAAATTAAAACTACACACACGCATATTTTTTTTTTACTTATTTTTATGTGTTCAGAGACCACGAAACCTTCACCAAACACAGCATTTACCTATGATATTCAGCTCCATAAAGAGGAGCTAGGTGCTAAAATGGTAGGGATAAACCAGAGAGCCTGACAGGGGTTGGAAGATAGGGCTCAGTGAACAAAGTGATATTGCTGGTGAAATTATCATATCCTGAAGACTTGACCCAAAACAGATTCAGAACTACCAACGCTGTGCCTGAGGAGGAGGAACAGCTTAAGTATTGGCGCTCAGATGAGAGGCTTGCTCAGAGCCTACACTCCCGGCAATTTCATGCACTAAAATGTGGAGACTTCTGGGAGCCTCAACTTCGGCAGCAGAATGAATGGAGATGTTGTTACAAAGTTGGTTCAAAATAAAGGCCTGTGGGATTGTTTGCTTTGTTTGGGCACTGACCTGACTTGTATAAAAAATGCAGAAGGTGAGGCCTCTGGAAATCAGGAGGTGAGCCTCACCCTTTTGGAGGTCTGCAATTCCCCTCTTCCCACACTGCGTACCATGGAGCCTGCCTCCCCGGCCTACACCCACCTTCTCAACAAGGTTCCACAAGATAATTAAGTCCCCACACCTCCAATGTATGTGATAACTTACTGCTCTCCCTCACATCTAGAATGTTCTAACCTGGGAGCTCTTGACCCTCTTCCTAGAGACCCTAATTCTCTTGCAGCACCCAGTTGAAGTACTAAGCTACTTTCCTCCTTAGCACCCCGCCCCGCACCCCCATCTCCTCCCCCTCCATCACCCACAGGGAGAGGCAGACCATGCAATGAGGCTTGGGAGCTGCTGAGCCCTTTTACTTAGGAACCAAATATAGGGTAGCAACTTTCATCAGGAGGCATTACAAAAATGCTTGGTTGAGTATGCCTTGCTTGGGATGCTCTTTGCATGTTTGAAAATCAGTCCCTTTTTTTTGGCCTGAGACACACCCAATGCAGTAGTTTCACTCACAGACTTAGGAAAACTAGGCCTGGATGGAAAATCTGAATGAGGAACGGCAGGCGACCCTGGGAGAGCTCATCTCCCAGGATGCACACCTCTCTCCAGAGGGCAGAGATGCCTGGTGCATAACATGGTGTAATCCAATCAGTCTTATGGGGGAGCAAAAGCAACTGAACTAAGAAAAGTCTCCTGATCATCCTCCTCCTGAAACACCATTCTTTGGAAGGTCGTGCCTCCCAACATGCTTCATTACCACTCGAAACGCTTCTGTTTATCTGAATATGTTCCAGGTGCCCCTTCACAATCAGACAATTGACATTTCACTGTAATCAATATCAGACTTCAAAGAGGCCAGGGCCTATAAGTGAAGACGAGAGTCAGAAGTCAGGGGGCTCAGGCTCGAGGAAGGAAAGAGAGAGGCCAGAGGAGCAACGCAGGGCCCTTGAAAGCAGGAGGGGTTAGAATGCTGACCTCCCCACATTCTGCGGGGGGCTGGGTTGGAACATAACTTATTTATATGGGCATCCTTATCTTGGTAACCAAACATTCGAGGAAGAGTCCGTCCCAAGTCATTGAGGTAGATTAGATTAGGGCGAGAGACCGCTGAAACGGCTCATTTTACTATTTTCCAGTGGCTCACACTTTGCTCCAGCTTCCTTACTGGCTGTAGATCCACATGTAAACACACTGGCGAGTTCCCAAGCTACATGTGGCCTGGAGGCCGGCGTGCAATCTCTCTGCATCTACTAAAAGTCATTATCCCAGGGACTTATCTCGGGCAGGGCTGAGAAAATCATTTTCACAGGCTGCAAATGGCTGCAGGCAGCCCATAGGGCGGCTGTGATAACCTGCAGGGACTTCACGAGGGGCCCTATGAAGTGACAAGGGTGAAAATGTGAAGAAGACTCGGGCGGTGGGGAGGAGGGTGACGGGCTCATCTCCTTCAGGCCATCCATCTTCTGTCCACACCGAGTCTCTCCAGACATTTTGGAAACTGCTAAACCTTAATGAAGGACAAGATGGATAGGATCCTCCAGACAGAGGCTTAAAAGCAAATTTATCTAAACCACATTTGAAAATCATGAGGAGCTGACCAAACGACCACACCTTGGTAGAGCATAAAATATGAGGCCCGTGAAGGCAAACTTATATTTTATTCCATCATTGGATCTTAGACTCAAAACCAAAACTTGGAAAAATTAAATGAGGAGCGTGGACCCTTGTCTCACATCCGTAATGAACACATCTCTCTGATATTCTGGAGGTTGCCCAGTCCTTCCTAGAGAATGCCCAGTCCAGTTTAGTCTATTTACTTCCCCCTTCCCCCTTTCCCCCATTCTCCCCCCACACACACACACACAGTTAAAGTGGTTTCAGGCAATTAGTCATTTCATTCGTGCAGTGCTTCTCACAGCCCTGGTTCTATGCCAGAGAGGGTCTCAAAACTCAGATGCCCATCAAGTCAGACCCCGGTGGGGGCCGGGGGGCCGGGCATCAGTAATAGTTAAGCTCCCTAGATGATTCCACGGTGCAGCCAGGGTGAAACCACTGAGCCCTAAAGGTGGTCACCCCAACAGCTCTGAGAGCCCTCCACACGCCTGTGGCTGTTATTGAAAGGAAATACGGTCCTCAAGCGCAGTCGTCAGAGTGTGCTGGGTCCTTGTTAGAAACACGGGGTCCTGGGTGCTAACACTCACAGCTCTGACTTTCTGGTGCTGGGTACCAGGCGATTTGATGCACAGTGGAGCTGAGAATCTGTTCTGATCCAAAATTCCTACCAAGTGCTATTTTTCAGTTTAATGAGGAATACTGGGCCAAATGTGCTTTAAAAAATGTTTAGGAGACAAACGTAAAAGGAAGAACAGTACTTGTCTAATGCTGTAAGTATATTCTTACTTAAAATGTACTAAGTGGCACTCTAATCTGCCCAGAAGTTTGGCAACTACTGTTATTCACAGGTTGGCTTGGGAGTAGAAGAAAGTAATGAACAGCCAAGACCATACACTAGGGAGCAACAGGGCGGTGAGGTGGGCGATGCGCGGCTTGGAAGTCATGCACAGAAGACGTAAGGACGTTGAAGGTCTTCTGCCTGGAGAGAAGAGGGGGCAGTCAGAGGGGAGAGGTAACCCTGAGTGAGAGCTGAGCTGTGTGAAGAAGTTGCAGGAGCAAATAGGCTTGTTTCCTATGGTTTCAGAGAGAAGAATAGGAACGACAGTGGAAATGAAAAAGGAAAGCAGATTTTATCAGTATAAAGAAAAGTTCTGAGAGATCCAACAATGAAATGGGCTTCGATATGAAATGGTGAGCTCCCCATTGCTGAAAGGACCCAAGACAAGTCTAGGTGACCTCCACCACATTACTGTTGAAGGCAATTGCTTAAGGTCCCTCTCAACTTTAAGAATCCATGGTTATAAACATCAAAGAAGAGAAGAAATGCTAGGCTGTATCTGATTTTTTACATCGATTCTTTCTGCAGAAACCACTACCATTTATTTATTTAATAATCATTTATTGAGAACCTACTATGTGCAATGCACTGTGCAAAGCTTTGGGGATACAGAGATGAGGAAGACACAGTCCTGCTCTCAAGGAGCTCCCATTCTAAAGGGGGACAGACAAGTTTTCAACAATTATAATACAGTACAATAAATGTGATAATATAGGTATTCGTGGAATACTGTGGGATCACAAAGCAGAGATCTAGCTCAGCTTAGGAGAAAGTTAGAAAGAAAGCTGAGGATAAAAGAATGAAGAGGCATTAGTAGAGTGGACAGGTGGGGTGGGGATGGGAAGAACATTCCATGCAGAGCAAACTGCGTGTACAAAGGCGCTGAGGTGGACAGTCGCCTGATGCACTGGGAATGGTGAGTAATTCACTGTGGCCCAAGAGCAGTGTCTGTGCAACAACTGGAAGAAATGAGGCTAAAGAGGCAAGCAAGGGCCAGATTCCAAGGGGTCTTGCATGCCATGCTAAAGAGCTGGGACTTATCCTGAAAATGGGGGGGAACCCCTGGAGAAATTGAAGCAGGGAAGTGACATGCTCAGACCTGTAATTAAGAAAGATCATTTTTGTGTCAGCATGAAAGAAAGACTGACAGAGGATAAGACTGTCAGCAAGGAGACCAGTTAAGACTTTTGCAGGCGTCCAGGCAAGAAATAACAGAGACCTAAATTAAGAAAGGGGCTGTGGGGGGATGAGGAGGGGAAGAAGAGGTGAATTACATTGAAAGTCTAGTGGCTTAGGAGGTTAGACCCAAGATGGAGGAGGCTGAGACAGCTGGGATGTGGGCAGTGAGAGAAGGAGTTGAGGGGGGCTGCTGAGTTTCTGGCTTGGGTAACTGAGTGGGTGGCAGTGCCACTGGCGGAGGTCAGGAGTACAGGAGGAGTGGTTTGGTGGTGAGGGAAGAAGGGTGATGAGTTCAGTTTTGGAAATGTTGAGATTGAGGTGCCGGTGGGATTTCCAGTTCATCTTCAACACGCATGAAAATACTCTTGCAATTCCAGTCCCTGAGCTCTGCCGAGCAGAACATGTCAATCATCTGGAAAGGGATTAAATCAACCCAGCCAAGTTAGCAATCATCCTTCCCGACTCCACTCGCCTTGAGATCAGAACGGAGTTCCAGGAAAGCAATGCACACTCTTTTCCTGATTCCTTCTGTTTGAAATCATCTGTGGCCAAACCAGTGAACTTATCCTCACTGCAAGTGCAGCCTGGAATGGTCAGTTTTCAGCAAGGAGACAGTGGTTCTTGACTGTCCATGCAGATAGCTTTTCTGATTAAAGCTCTTCTCCACAACCTTCCTTAAAGGCTCTCAGTGGATTTCCATAATTCTAAACGTAGTATCTGCATACTTCTTACTACCACAAGCCCTCCACACCCTCTCAGTTCATTCCCCAAATAAGCCAAAGCATTGTAACCATTACATTGTTTTTATTTAAATCATCTTTGAAAACGTAAATCTCATCTTTCTTGAAAAGAGACCCACAATATCTAAAGATTCAAAATATCATTCAGTTTATACAAAAACTGAATCATTTTCCACACATTTTTCATTTGCTAGGATTCCCCTAATTATTAACTTAATCCTGGGAGACCTCGTGTGTTTTGGGGGGAATTGCTGAGAACTTTCTGTGTGTGAAGGAAGGCTAGGCATGTATTAACAAACAACCTACACTTTCTCATTCGACCCTCGACCTTTGATTCCACTGATAATAAAAATTAAACAGTGAGCAAACGATCAATACAGGTGTATCCATTTCTACATGACAATCCCCTCATCTTGTGCTGCTTCAGTTGCTTTTCCTGCCCCTTCCCCGAGGCCGCCCTCTTGGCAAGTACTCACAGCTTTTGCGAAGACCCCCATAAGTTCCGGGAACTGATGTGTCAGGAGGGCCAGCATGGCTGTGAAGGAACACAGTCCAGCAGTAAAGAGAATAAAGAAGGGAAGCTCCTTCTTTGGGTAAACTGAGACTTCATGGAAAGCTGTGGAGAAGACAAAAGGGAAATACTAGGGCTGGAACGAAATGCCTTCTCAGGGAATTTCTCTATGTTGGATGGACTCTTGAGTGCTTGGGCTGAAGTCTTTTGCAAATGAACAAGATAGGCTACTGTAACGAACCACAGTCAACCTCGGAGCCTTCAGCGGCCTAACTGCATCTCCCAAGTCCTTGTTCAACCTCAGCACTCTGGAAGCATAATAGGCTAATTGGGATTGCACATCCTGGCAGGAGAGGAACACTATCTAGGCCTAATATATAATATTCTTTTCTCAAAAGCAAACACAAATAAAACAAAACTTTATTCAGATTATGAAACACATGTTCATTGTACAAAACTCAGAAAATCCAAAATCAATTATGCTGAAAAAGAATCCTTGCTCTAGATTTTTCACCTTCCTATAATTTTTAATCATTATAATGAGGTGATATTAGTTTATCTTGTTGGTTTTTTTTTCTTGGCGTACTCTATGTATGTAGACGAAGGGGGCCACCCAGATAGAGACATTCAGCGAGGACCTCATATGCTGATGGATTCTGTTTGCAAGGGTTGGGGATAAAGGCTGTGAGGGTCATGTTGCACAACTGTAGGAGACCCTTGATAAATATAGTTCCAAACACCACCACCACAGCCCCGAAATAAATAACTAATGCTCTTTAGGGTGACTTTCATACTTTTAAATTCAAATATTGGGTTTGGGGAAACCAAAAAGCTGTGGCACAAAAGCCAAAACAATGGACCCCCCTGCTTTTTGTGGTTCTGCGGCTGCCTGTGACATGGGCTGGTGGGTTGCTGACCTGGCAGGTAGGGGCTGGCTTCCCAGAGGAAAACGCTCCCGTGGCCCTCACCCTGGTGGAGGGAGCACCCAATCTGCACGCAAGAAGTACTGACGCTGGGACCAAAAGCACCGAATCTGCGCGTGAGCAGTTACCGGTACCGGGACCAAAAGCACCCAAGGGCTCCACTTTCCTCAGGAAATCCAAGATCTAAAGGCCTTTCTTTCTCCAACCCCTCAGCTCTCATTGCTTCGAGCCCTAAACACGAATCTATCTGCTGACACAGCCGCGGAGGACCTGGGAGGAGGGACAAAGCACCAAGAGCACGGCACCCACCCCAATCCAGGGAAGGCAACCTGCTAGGATTAAAACGTGGGGTGGAGTCACTGTGGCAACAAGGAGACTTTTACTGTGCCAAAGGCGGGTTCACAACAATCAAGCCTCGCCACATGCTCACCCTCCAAACCCAGCCCACCGAAAGGTCCTGAGGGGAGATCAGACTTGGACCGCTGCATTCAATTAACTAAACGTGAGCCATAATTTTTCTATTTCAGGCTTATAAAGATTATTCCTATAAAGTTTCTTATAAGAACTGTAATCTTGTTCTAATAGTGAATCCATCCCCATGGAAACTTAATTGGGCTCAACTAAAACATTTTAAAAGTGTACTTTTCAGAAAACTGTCTTTTTTACCAGAAAACTGAAACTTTAACAAGGATCTCCCTGAAGGGGGGAGTCAAAAGGTAAAGTATGGGCCCATAACAGGGATTTCTGAAATCAAATCTAATGTAGTGTGAGACACCAGACCCTTTTCACAATAAAACTCGGGCAGTGAGGAGCAACGCGTAACCGAAATCTCCCAGCTCCGTAGGTGACGAAGCCCGCAGTGGGGCTGGCTCGCACGGAAAGCGAGCGAGCTACCTCCTGCTACTTCAGATTGAGACAGCCCGTCGGCCTGCACCCAGGCCCCACCACGCGGAGATTTACGACCGCTCAATAACGCTGGTGTTGGACAATTTACTACGCACCCCGGGCTCCAAAGTTACACTATTCCTCTGGGCAAAGTATTTAAACATGTTACAGCTATGAGATATGATATAATTGGGGCTGGTAAAAGGGAGGGGGTGGCGGGCGTCAGGATGGGGAAGAGGGACTAGCCAAAACTCGGAGCTTATTATCTGAGGGAGAAAATCTGGCCACGTGAAGAGCCTGGCCATGGCCCTGTGTACGGTATAGTTTGATCATAACTAGTCGGCCAGGATTGTCAAAACAATGCTGTGCTGCAGTAAACCAAATCACACTTTCCACACGCGGCATGGGCCGTCGGACTGCCAGCTGGTCCGGCCCTCGCGGGCAGGGCCCCTCTGTGCTGAGCTGCACGTGTGCTCTGCACATGGCACGCCGCTCACTACGTGCCATTCCGAGATGCTCACGGAAGTGCCGATGGCCAAGGGCACTGCATCACCACAGAACACCCACCCGCCCACGGCTCCGCCTCTGGCATAGCTGCCCACCCTTCCCTGACTCATGCGCTGCTCCCTCTGAGGTCAGTGCTTCCTCTGCAAACCCAGGCAGTGCGGACTGCCTCTGAGCATCGGGGACCGGGCAGCAAGCACCCTGCACACTGAACCCGCCCGCCCAGCCCACCTCAGCCCCAAGCTGGGGGGCTCTGTGTTCAGGCCCCCGGGACGCCTCCTCAGCTAATCTCAGTCCTCTGGGGTCTTCCCTTTGATGAATCTGGGGAGACGTGGAGGAACAGGAAGCCAAATCCACTCCCATAACCCACTTGAATGCACATGTTATTGAGGAAGGGTTTGGGAGAAGCGTGATAAAAGACAAGGAACATTATAAGCACGTGTCATTCTCCTCCCCACCCCCGCTCCCCAAGGCAGGCTACCCTCACAGGCTGAAGCGGGGAGCACACAGAGGTGAGACTTACATGGAAGCAGTTCACGGTCTGCTGTTTCTGTACAGATTGGGTAGGGGTAAAACAGATGTCCCTTTTCCAAGGGGTACGGGATCATCCGAAAAGCTGAAAAGGAGAGACAGTATGTCAGAGGTTCAATATACTCTATTTGTCTGGTAACTTCTCAACCTCAAGAAGGGCCCTCTGAGCATTTTTATAACAGGGAACATTTCTACAAATAAGTCCCAGAAAGGATGCAAGTCTTCCCCAATCTGAGTCATGTGCCAGATAAACTGTCAGAAGTGCATTGTGATGTATGACTCACACATTAATCTCACGCTATATATTCTGGGCAAACCACACAAAGCCGGGTGGAGCTGGGGGTGCTGAGGAGTAGGGAAGCCATCAGTCCCAATGCCCAGGGTTTCCTCATCCACCAAATATTATTGAAATGTCATAAGCACTAGCGCGATAGAGCTCCACTGACGGCAAAACCTGGATGGAAATGCTTCCCCAAGAAGCAAATGTGGATTGACTTGTTGGAGCCTGTTACAGATGTACAAATATGAAAGGCATTCTACCATGTCTGTTTAAAAAATATGTCGAGGTGGATTAGAATTCCAACCACGATGGATAAAAACAAAAATCTAAAAGTGCATGACTTAGGAGGTACTTCCAAACTTTATGAAACTTTTAAATCTTCAATATCATACGGGAAAAAATGGATTAGGGGAGATTGATTATCTGTATTTTGATGATGTCAGGCCACCTAAATTCTGCTTTTGTGGCATCAGATGACATTAGGTCTCACGCTGAGTCCCGGCTTTCCAATCAATCCATCCCTCCCCATTATCACATGCGTTCCTCTCCCTGTTACCATGTCATCAGCATGTTAGTCTCACTGTTCCTATGAACAGTGCTCAGGGAGGTAATTTTTCTTCAGCAGATGTCCATTAAGTGCAGCGTGCTGTAGACATAAAATATAAAAACTGACCCTACACTGGGAACGTTGGATACCAAGCCATGTCTTCATGTATGTCAAAGAGGGGTGGTGGCAACACAGAATTCTTTTCAGTTTTAAATGCAACCCTTCAAGGACACATAGCTCCATCCTTAGCTGTGTACCTACCTAAGCCTGCTTAAAATGCTGTCAATGTACATATTTATCTTTTGCATACTTATTTCAAACAGGAATCAGAAACAAAGAATGTTCTCCCTCACAAGAAATGACAAGGTTCCATTGTAACCAGCTTCGGTGCACATATGGTATTTATTCTGGTGTCTGAATATTATTTAAAAGTACAAACATTATGTATGTGATCCCAGCGTTTGGAGTGCAGTCAATCCACACCACAGTGGTATCACTCTGGGGTTACCGCACACTGCCACGGAGAATATAAATCATTGTAAACGTGGGATTAGAGCACGGCCCGTTAGCTGAGGTAAAAATGTTATCAATTTTCCTCTCGTAACAGAAACCTCATAAACAGAGATTAAAACATTAAAAACACCCCAGTCTTTAACTCTTCTTAAAATGAAAGGCTCACCCTAGTTCAATCAGACCTTAACTTTCATGCAAACAAAGATGACTTTTGCCCGCTACAGCGAGCAGAGCAGAGAGGCACTCCCCGACAGGTTGTTAGCACACACACAGATCACTCGAAAAAACAGGATCTCTCTCAATGGACCTTGGCTTGCAAGAGACAGGAAAAAAAATACAACCCCTCCCCCCCCCAAAAAAAAAATCCAAACCTTTTAGTGCCTTTATAGGATACATTAAAATCTCTTCTGGGAAGTGGTATATTTAAATTGAAACTGCAATATGGCAGGATTTTAATACATTTCCCATAAATGATGGCTCCTATGAAAGCATCCCAAAAATGTGGAAAAACCTACGTGGAAGTTTTGGGTTTTTTGGTTTTTTTTTACATCCAGATTCTCCATGTGCAACAGGACTGCTGTAATTAAGAATCTGTTCAGGTTTATATGATATAAATAAACCCTCAGTTTTCAAAGTGGCTATAAATTTGAATGCTAGATTTTATTCAAAAATTGAAGTAAGTTTGCACTTCAGGGAGCAATTTTTTAAATGAAATATAGGAGTTCAAGATCTTGAGAGTGTTCAGACATAGAAATCAAATGGTTGGTTGGTGTCTTTTCTGTCCGATGCCAAAAGTTTTTTCACTCCAGTATTTGGCATGCATACAGAATTTTGTGCATCAAGTTAAGTCTTTTTCTTCTAATCAGTTCTGGTCCTTTTAGAGAGGGTGGAGACATTGATTATATATAATACAACTTTTAAAAGGCATGCATATGCACGCGTGCACACACACACACACACACACACACACACACACACACACACACACTTCCTGCAGTGTCCTCCCCCACACCCATGATTGTAAAGATGCTTATGGTGCTCTTAAAAATAGCTCTCTTTCTCATGTCAGTTGTCATCTACATCGAGTGCATAAAATAATATTAGGGCTTTTGGCTTCACTCAACAAAAGCAAATATAATTTCTGTTTGCAATTCTATCCTTCACCCACCCTGCTGTGCAGGGTCCAGCAAAGTGTGAGATAAGCAGTGCAGGTCTGGAGAGAGCGGAAGGGGCACTGCACATGCCTGGCCAGCCTCTACCCCAAGCCCGGTCCCTTTCACTGTGAAGACAGCTTTCTGAGTGCCCCATGAGGACCATGAGGCTTTAGCTGAATGTCCAGAAATTTTGCAAGAGCAAGTATTAACACAATGGTTTGACAGAGCAAATAAGAAGGGAAAAAAGATCATTTCATCTCTTTTATGAATTTGATCTATTTGATTTATTACTGAGTGACCACAAACCTCCTAAAAATCTTGTCTGAGAAAACACACATTTCAGAGCAATTAAAAATACACATGTATTTGGTTAAAAACAAAAAAAAAAAACTGGGCCATTCAGAGTTAATACATGGTACACAACTGACGTTTCCACGTTTTTCTTTGTGTGCCATCCCCTCCCCTACCTTGCACCTTTGTTGAGGGACTGACATGAAGCTGGAAAGTAGCTAATGAACACATCGGGCCCTCCAGTCAAACCTGAGGCATACACTTCTGCCTCTGTCCTGACAAGACATACTTTCTCAGCTCTGAGCTAGAAAGTGCTGTGCCTAGCAGAGACTCTCCACCGATACAGGGGAGAGAAGCAACAGAACCGAAGAGTGGACAGAGGTTGGATATGCGAACAAGGTAATTCCGGATTTTCCCGGTGACTTCTAAGGACCCACTATAGAGACGAGGATAGATGGTAATGTTTGATATTTTTGTTTGTCTATGTTGTCTTTTCAAAGAGGATCTCAAGAGAAATTTATACAGAGAGATTCCTTGTAGTAGTGAGAACAGTTTGACTCCCAGCTCTACCTCCTCAAAATGTGTTTTCCTCATGCACCCAGGATAGAAAGGGGAGCCAAGCACACACAGCCCCTGCACTGACAGGGCTCACAGCGCAGGGCAAAAAATGGGTCATCCGATATTCATGGAAACGTGTGTGAAAGTTGCCACTGTGACAGTTTCTAGAACAGTGGTTTTCAACCTTCCTAATGCCGTGACCCCTTAATACAATTCCTCATGTTGTGGTGACCCCCAACCATAAAATTATTTTTGTTGCTACTCTATAACTGTAATTTTGCTACTGTTATGAATCGTAATGTAAGTATCTTTTTGTTTTCCGGTGGTCTTAGGCGACCCCTGTGAAAGGGTCATTCGACCCCCAAACGGGTTGCGACCCACAGGTTGAGAACCGCTGTTCTAGAAGGAAAGAGAGTGGGACTGTGCACATCTAGCAGGGGAATAGTACAGGTGACAACTAAAGGAAGAGCTGAACTTGACCAGGCGAACAACTGCATGTCTTTGGGGGGAGGGCCTATCCCTGTGTCCATGAGAGTACCATGGAACTTGCGAGGCTGTTGAAGGGACTACATGTGACAGCAGAGGTCAAGGTGTCTAAACACTGCCTGACTGCTCAGCAAAAGTTTGTTTTCTCTTTACCCTCCCTTTCTACTAACCCTGAAGTCCCCATTTGCTCTATTAGGTCATACTCTAGCTTCTAAAGAAAAGTGCTGCTTGTTTGTAAACAAGTAGAAGTACAAACGATAGAACGAAATTATCATCAAAATACAAATTTTACATTCTCACTTTTTACCGCATCGTAGGTCACTGCCCACGGAGGCTATCTGTCTGTTGTGAGGCATTTGAGCACAACAACACACAAAGTACAGAAGTCCAAAGCCTGGATTCTGAGCCACATTCTTTCGGAATCTAGTTATGTGGCCTTGGGAAAATCCCTCTCCCTGGGTTAGATTAAACGATGTTCCAATCCAATTCTGAAGAGAAACCCTAGTTTCACAGTGGATTACACCTTGTTAGTGACCCACGGAATGCTAACACTCTGTTCCCACTTCCATGACAGTGCTGTTCATATCCACACATATCACATCATACCGTGTGTGTGTGTGTGTGTGTGTGTGTGTGTGTGTGTGTGAGTGAGAGAGAGAGAGATGCATCTGTGCATATAGACACACACACATGGATATCTCTCCCAAAGCTTCTCCTTGGTATCTCTGACACAGTGCCTGGCACAAAGGAGGGACTCAATAAATGTTCACTGGGTAAAGGAATGAACAAATTAAGACATAATCAAGAAGAGACAGAATGTCCCCTTTACAAACTCAGGCAGATTCAAATGGTGGTTCGCCACTGAGATTAAATAATGAAAGGAGCAAGCGGGTTCTACCGGGTGGAGGGTGGGAAAGCATTGTGCAGAGTCTGGACACCAGCAACTAGTAAACGTCAGCTACCTCCAGAGACTTTGGCTGACCATTGCTTTCTCCCAAGAAACAAAATCTGAAATGTGGAATGGTGGGCGGGGGTGGGGATCTGTCTTTAGCAGTCCAAAAGGTGCCAGCCTTTTGGAGGAAAGGTTTAGTTAGAGGAAATGCCCTCAGGACCACATCTTACAGAAAGTAGCATTTACCATTAGGTTCAAAGAGAATAAATTAGAATCAGAATTTCATCCTATGCTTCAACAATGGGCTATTTTCTCCTCTCAAAGGAAATATTCTGCCTTCGTCCCCCTAAAAAACACCACCTTCAAATCTTATACATTATTTAGTGAATTCTTTGGGGAAAAAATCTCCAAAAAGAAAATAAAGAGTCTTACTTGGTCAAGTGGAAAAAAAATGGAAACAAAGAAAGGCTAAGTGATTTACCCTATGGCATACTAGTCTTCTGATATATAGAACCAGAAAATTAAATTGTAAAGTTCACAGTTGAAGTAACAGACTACCCTGCTTTATAAAATAAATACGGCCAAAACAGAGCCTTGAAAAGATCTAAGTAGGCGATAAGGCCACATCAGTATTTAATACAGGTAAAACAAAATATGTGCCATTTAAAACAGGGTCCCATAAGGTGCAATACCATTGCAAATAAGACCCAGTTCAAATGAAACCCCTTATTCATATATGGTTTTTATATTCAACTCATACTTGTGTGTGTGTGTGTGTGTGTGTGTGTGTGTGTGTGTGTGTGAGGAAAACCAGAACTTACAGTGTTTAAAATAAGTATAATTTAGATAAGGTGACAGCTGTGTAATGAACTAAGAAACACATTTTTAAATCTTGTAAATTAAAACTTTTCCCCTTTCTTGATTATCTTGACTTTGAGGAACATATTGTGTAATTTCAGGGGCTGGGACAATGATGAATCAAACATTTAAGAAACCTTTGAAATGCTGATGTATTTGTGGTTGAGGACTCATTTTTTTTTTTTTAAACCACCATATGTTTCAAACCCAAACAGTCTCTGCCATGGATCAGCTGGACGTTGGGGTTTTATCAAAAAGGTGAGTTGTTTCAGTCTGATTGGTGGGAAACTCACTTAATTCCACAAGATGACTTATGCTGACATAAAAAAAAACCTCATTAAAAAGCAAAGCGAAATATACCTCCATCCTCACCCCTAACCAACACTTCTGACAGAAGAATTTTTATTTTAATCTCCAAAACATAAATTGACTACAATACTCATTTTTAACATGGAACCTAGTGAAATTAGGTACTGTTACCATCCTCCCTGAATTCCCTTCCTAATGAAAAGGGGGCGTTGGAAGGGAGTTGGGGAATGGCCTTAAATTTCAGAATGAAGCAAAAAAAATGATTTAAAGGAAAAAACCTAAGCTAGGAAGCTGGCGATGTGAAGAGGCGCCACCACGTGGCCCACTGAGGAAGTGCAGCCTCTTGCCTTCTGGCGCAGGCTCCCTGGGGCCCCGCTGACCTCTGAGAGGGAGAGGCAACTGTGCTGAAGCCCTCCGCCTGGGAGGGCGATGGCTTTCAATATCATCAGTGCTTCACAGTGTTCAAGAACTGGGTAAGTTAAGTAAATACCACTGTGAGCAGCCAAGTCAGAATTCTAATGCAGGTCCTCTGATTTAAAATCCAGAGCTCATCATAAATACAGAAAACAGATTGGTGGTTACCGAGGAAGGGTGGAGGTGAAATGGGTGAAGGGGGTCCAAAGGTACAGACCCCCAGTTATAAACAAATAAGTCATGGGGATCAATGTGCAGCATGGTGGCTAGTTAATAATATGTACGTACTGCATATTTGAAAGTTGCTAATAGAGATCTTAAATAGATATAAATATCGAATCATTATACTGTACGCCTGAAACTAATATGTTATGTCAATTACACCTCAAAACAAAAAATTCAAAATCCAGAGCTCTGATGCCTCCATTTAACTTTTTTGGACACAAATCTAGAATTGATGTCAAAATATTGCACACAATTGTCTGACGTTGGAGTTGTAATTTTGAGCTAAATTGCATTTTTATAACTTTG
>NW_017731580.1:2412122-2417102 GCF_001890085.2 Hipposideros armiger | reverse complement strand
TGCTCCGTTCCTCCTTATCTCCCCTCCCAACTCTTCCCCAACCACTAACCACCATCACAGCCCATTAATCTCCTTTAAAATAGAGATTAGCAGATGATGGAGGATATGTTTAAGTAAAAGGGGGCAAACACAGCAAAAGGGAGTGCTATGAGAAGAGATACTCAACAATTTTAACATCACGAGCAATTGTCTGTGGATTTCACTGTTGGTGGAAGTTTATGGAAGAGGGTGAAGAATGGAAGAATCCAGATAGACCGAATGGAGGTTATGATACACCTGTCAGTGTTGCGTTATCAGCTGGCTGTGGATTAATCTGCAGTGGACATGCTGGGCGCAGGCGCCGTTCAGCTGCTTGGCCTCTTGGCGCACTGGGTACAGGGTGCAGGAGCCGAGAGGACACATTCCAGCCTCTTGGTTCAGCAAATGAGACTTCCCTCACTCCGCGTCTGACATTTGAACAAGGCTCTCAGTGTCAGGCCTCAAAGCAGGAACAGTAAGGCAGCGAGTGAGCCCACCCACAGAGCCGTGGAACCAGAGATACAGCCATCACACGGGGGGCAGGGGTGGCCTCCTCCACAGAAAGACCTCTCCCCAGGCAGGGCCATGAAAGGCGTTTATTATTTTGATGGGAACTCCTCAAGCGTGAGTTCCAAAATAGCTTTTTGGTCATATGCCTTTTTGAATTCTGTAAATTACTGCCTTCTTCCCCCATCTTGTTTTAAAACAGGACAGGGGAAAATCTTTTGGAAAAAACAACAATTTTGAATTACTTAGTAATCCAACTAACTCTGTATTTATAATGAATATCAACCATAATATAAATATAAAAGTCTCTTTTATTCTCAGAGATACTCAGTTATCCTCTCGTGATTTTGTTAGCTTAATAGAAGCCATTAGACTGTATGTTGTACTGTCTGTGATGACCCTAAAAGACCCCAAGGCTATGAGTCATGAGACAGATAGAACTTGTCAAGTGTTTCAGAGGAAGTTAGAAAGGGAAGACCATTTGGTTACTCTTAATAATATCAGGAGGGCAAAGGAAAGGCAACATTTCTTGCCTTATGAGAGCCCTAGAATAAGATTTTTGATTTCTGAGTTCTCTGATTATAGCCACTTTGCCTACAAAATAGTTACGTTTTAAAGAAGGATCATGCTGTATGAACTCTGACACAAATTAATATGAAAACGACTAGCTGACGTGTCCCAGGTACACAGAAATCTCTTCCAGTCCTCGATAGTCAGATGGGGTCTGAAACAAAAGTGTGAACTACCATTACTTTTATTTCTATGATTAAGAAAAGTTTTCGAAGTTGTTTCATTAAGCATCTATGGGACTCTTCTCTTGGCTTAAGAAATTTTCAGGACTAGGTGAGAAGACGTGGCAGCCACCCACCCACACCTGTGGGCATAAGTTGAAACAAACTAGGAGGGGGCAGAGTCGAAGAAACTTGGGGGGTGGGGGAGTGGTATTTTTAGAAAATTACCTACAAATGGAAAAATATATCTTCTTTATCCAATATGGTACCCTTTATCACATATGGCTATTTAAATTTAAATCAATTAAAATAAAATAAAAAATTCAGTTCCTCAGTTCCACTTGTCATATTTCAAGTCCTCAAGTGCTGCACACAGCTAACAATGCCGTGTTGAGCAANAAAGTGTTTGCAATGAAAGATTATATTCCTAAATATATGCATATACATATACACACATACCCATATATACACATATTTATACTCGTAGAAAATATATATGCTCGTAGAAATTTTGAAAAATACAAATATGATGAAAAAAGAAATAATTTAAAATCCATTTAAAGATATATTTATTTCTAGTCTCTTTCCTTTGCTTACACATAGAATTTTTTTATTTTTTATAAAATTGAGCCCATTCTATAATACATCAAAATGTTTGTCAATACTCAACAACAAAAATATGATTTTATATAGAATGGTTAACTTTATAAACACTAGGAAGGGAATAAGTATACCCTAGCCTATGAGTAGTGATGTAAATTGAGGACTTCCAAACAAATGTTCCAGAGATGACCAGTCCTCTTATCCTTATTCTATTCAGGAAAGGCCTAAAGAGCTAGTATTGTAGAAAAGAGGAAGGAAGAAACAATGAACTTGGGTTTACATCCTGGCTCTGCCAGCAATGGCTGCACGACTCTCAAGTCCCTCAGTCTCAGCAAATCTGTTTCTCTCTGAACATAACTTCCATGGAGTGGTTCCCATTTACCTGTAAGAACCAGATGTAGAATTCCACTTTCCTGTGGGCCCTTGATTGCCTTGCTGTACTGTTTTATATCTAAAAATTTGTCTCTTTTTATTCTAATAAAGTGTTCACCCATCTGATGTGAGGTAATTACATTCCCCAACATTACTACCCTGCTTGAGTTGGGAGCTCACTATGTCACTTCACATTTCTCAAAAGCTCAGTCCTTCCCCAGCACCACCCCACCCCTCACCCCGTTACCTGATTAGACAGGTAACGAATTTCCAGATAGAATTTGCAGTTAATCCGCATGGGATTCTTTTTATGGTTATGTCGTTCCTAACACCGTGTCTCTATCACTTCTCGTCCCCACCCCTTTTGATCTTTTCTCTGGCAACTTTCTTATCAATCTGATTCAATTGATAGCTCTTATTACTGTGTTTCCACGGTGCCCATCTATAAATATGTTATTTGTTAAGTCACTCTGTCCATTTACTTTTTCTACAACTAACACTAGGAAAGGCCTCTCAGTTCAGTTTGCTGGGGTTTTTCCATCTTTTTCTCATGTTTAAATAGAAATTCCTTTTGTCTCGTCTGGAGAGAACCCCTTAAAAGCAGCAATAATAAACTCAAGCCAGAGGGGACTGTGTGCCCACCCCCAACCCTGGTAGAGTGTGCTGTCCTGACAGGCCCCAACACCTGGCCCAACTCCTGGAGGATGCTAATGCCCCTACAGAGCGGGAGTGGGAGCCTCGATAAGTCAACGTCCCTCAAGTTACAAATAGGAAATTATTATGTAAGTAGGCTTGCGCTCAGTTCTCTAAAGAAACATTTTCAAAACAATTAAACAAAAAAGTTTCAATCAACTTGAGTCCCATCTCTGTCAACTTACTTTTACCCCATTTGGCTGCCCCCATCCCCCTTCCTGCAGCAGTTTGGGTTCCTGCTGGGTTAGGGACAGACAGGAAAAGGGACCAGCAGATTATCAGAATGAAAATGGAAGCAGCAAAGATAAACAGAGTGAAAGGGATTACAAAGACATTCTATTTGTGAGGCTGATCAGAGTGGGGATGAACTAAGAAAAAATTATCAGAAGACTCGCACATTTGTTTTGTTTCCCTATAAAAGGGAAAAAATAAAGTGACCCATGCTACAAGTTGTACTTATTTGGCTTAAATTAATGATAAGAGAGTGTCAAAGCGCATGTCCAGTAATCCACAGTCATGACCTTTTTCCTTTATTTACCTTTTCCCCAACAGCCCCCCTCCCCCAACACACACACACACACACACAGAGAGTTAGCATTTCTCTACATCGTGTCTTTGCTTATGATACAGCCCTGGTTCTTCAAGGCCTGGTTCAAGACTCATAGACCCATAACGTTACACGTGCCCACTCCACCCACAGACCTCTCCTGGAAAACCGCTGGGCAGCTGCCACATGCTGCCGGTTACTCCTCCCAGCTGGACAACACGTTTCTCCAACTCAGGGGCACGTCTCACCTGCGATGAGAGCTGCCTCTTACACAGAGCGATGGCACCCAGCACGTACTCAGATAGCTTTGTCCCCCCAGGCATCTAACAGGCATGTACCTGTTCACACATGGGCGCTACACCTGCCACCCAACACTAGGGTCCTGGGCCACGGATCTCGCTCTGAAGTACGCGGCTACTCCTCTGTGCTTGGCCAACCTGGTTCCAGGAAAGGGTACCTGTGGCTCTTCAGCCAAACCTCCCAGAAAGGCCATCCCAAAGTGGTACTCAGAGCCCAGAATGAGGCCTAAACCCAGGCCAAAGATTCCCATGATACCAAGAGGCTGTCCAGGTCTCCAAAGAGGGTTTTCCAGGTAGAGACTGCTCCTCCTCGGCTGGAACAGTCCAGATTCATCCTGTTCACTGTATAAACTTGCCTTTCAGAGCTGTAGAAATGGCATCACTACAGTAACAGCCACCACCAGTGGGGCACCAGAGAATCTAAGCAATTAACCATTTCCCAGAGAGGAACAGTACAGATATACCAATCCTCATGATTCATCATGAACACTCATGCTCTTTTTTTTTAATTTGTAATTTTTTTATTTTTCAATTACAGTTGGCATTCAATATTATATTAATTTCATGCTCTTGAAAAATGTTGAAAAGAAAGAAAATTACTTACTGCCTTCCCAGGTACAATGCAAAAGATTCAAAGCCCCTTCTACCCTCTTCCAGTGTGCCAGGTGAAAGAACGCGTACGCTATTGCTTCACTGTCCCCTCTCTTCAGGATATGTTCCGGGGGAAGGATTAAGCTTTTCATTTCTAGTAGGTACTGAAATAAAAAAGGCAGGAGACAGATGTGTTAATATTAGTAATTTTCCCAATTTCCATATTGAAAACAGAGGTTGATTTCCCTAAAGCAACCATTCATAAGCATTTCATCAAACCTGCACCCCCATTTCTACATTTGAAGGCAATTACTAAAACACCCAGCAAGCCAAAGTTTGTGACAGATAATTAGCCTTGTACTAGTTTACGACAGGGAACATCACAGGCTTTCAGGCTAAGATACTGTAATTAAAGAAATACATGTAGACTCAAACAGCAAACCAGGAAAATTTAGAAGACACAATAATTTGGTATAATTTTGTAACCAGAATGAAAACATATGAAACGGACACATGAAGGTTAAGAAGTCATACAACTAAACCAACTGCACTAGAGACACTTGAGGTTGATGAGCCCTGCCCAGTATTTTCTCTGTACAGATTTTCAAGGAGAAGGACC
>NW_017731580.1:2398807-2402322 GCF_001890085.2 Hipposideros armiger | reverse complement strand
GTGTGTGTGTGTGTGTGTACAAAGAAACAATAAAATTCAATATGAAGACTGCCTGAGTAAGAGGTATATGCTTAGCACTTAAGAAGCAAATGGGGAGCATCATCTCTGAGAAGGCTCCATAGAAAAAGGACAGTATGAGTTAGTCTTATTAAATAAACAAGAGTTTACCTGCAACGATAAGAGAGGCGGGAGCGGCTACAAGGCCGGGCAGTGGCACCAAAGCATCAACGGGCATAACGTGCTTGTGAGCTTGAGACTCTGGAGTACTAACAGATAAGTAAGTAACTGCCAACACCGGCTTAGTACTAATGCATGGTACACCTTACAACATTATTTTAGGTGCTCCTTACAACCACTCTGTGAGAAAGCTAATATTATTCCTATTTTACAGATGAAAAAAATGGAGGCTTTGGAGATTTAAGTAGCTTTCCCAGGGTTGAACAAATTATATGTGAGAGCCTGCATTGGAACTCAGGTTTTATGCTACTCTTCAAGGGAGTGAAGCAGGAAAAGTAGGTTGTAAAAGGGCTTTCATGATACGAGGTCTGACAAATAAGTTTGCGCACTTGTTGCAATAATGTTGCTAACCTTTTTTGATACTAGAGGGAGTATTCATTATGAATTTGTACCAACTGGATAAACAGTTAACCAAGTTTACTATTTGGAAGTGCTGAAAAGGCTGCGTGAAAAAGACGACCTGAACTTGTGCCAACAATTCATGGCTCTTGCATCACGACAATGTACCAGCTCTCACGGCACTGTCTGTGAGGGAGTTTTTAGCCAGTAAACAGATAACTGTATTGGAACACCCTCCCTACTCACCTAATCTGTTCCCCAATGACTTCTTTCCTTACCTGAAGATAAAGGAAATATTGAAAGGAAGACATTTTGATGACATTCAGGACATCAAGGGTAATATGAAGACAGCTCTGATGGCCATTCCAGAAAAAGAGTTCCAAAATTGCTTTGAAGGGTGGACTAGGCGCTGGCATCGGTGCATGGCTTCTCAAGGGGGAGTACTTTGAAGGTGACCATGGTGATATTCAGCAGTGAGGTATGTAGCACTTTTCTAGGAGGAGTTGGCGAACTTAATTGTCAGACCTCATATTTTCCAGAGTGTGACCCTTACCCTGAGTTACTCCATGGCTTTCAAACTTTGAGACAAAAAAGCTTGTTCAAAGGAAAAAAAGAAACTTAAAACAGAGTATGTGAAACTGATCGAAGCCACAGCTGTGAGGGACCTTGGGGAGGGACCCAGCAGGAGTCTGAGAAATCTTTATGGCTCTTAGGAAAACTATCTGAAAACCGTCTGAATGGGTACAGTTTGTGGTTTTGAAAAAAGTGGTCAAGTTGTGTGTAGGACCCCCGGACATAGAAGACATTGAAGTTAGCGAAGTCCTAGAGCTCCTGTCATGGTCCAGGAGAGGGGGCGACAAAACCAAGGAGAGGACTTCCCCAGAACGTGGTTAACGCTGAGGGTGAGAAAAGGAGAAACTATAAAATTTCTCATTTAGGAAACTAGAATAGCGTGAGATGATGAGCTGATAAAACGATACCAGAGGAGGAGGAAGAGGCTGAGCAGGGCGACGGTGACCCACACAGTGGAAGTGCCTGCGAACCATGCCTGGAACGATGGCCTCAGGCAGCTGGCTGCGCGGGGCTGGAGCCTGCGAGAGAAGCTGGGCCCCGGCTCTGGGTGTGCTGGGCCAGGCGGAAGATGAGGCCGTGGGGGCACGTAAGGTCTCCCAGGAGGGTGTCCAGCAGTGATGCTCTCCAGAGAACCAGCCTGAGGGATGGGCAGGGAGGCGAAAGTACAGGAGCAGAGCACTCAGAGAGGCAGGAGTGACACAGAGAAGGTGGCAGGGAGCCCACGTAGCCTCGGGCAGAAGTGGTCAGTGGGACCAAACACTGAGAAGGGATGAAGTAGGATGAAGCTTCACAAGAGGCCAAAGGATCCGGTGACCGCGATGGGGGTGACCTTGGTGGCAGTGGCCTTGGTGGGAAGTAGCTACAATGCTTTTTGTTAAAGAAAGCATTTCTATTCTGGAGAAATGTGGCTAAAAACTGGTTTCTTCTCTCTTCCTCTGGGTCATATTTTCACAATACATCCTCCTTAACTCTAATCCAAAAAAGCTTTGGAACAGAATGTGACTCAGTTCAAGAAAACTTATATTGAAATAGTATTTCTGAAATGTACCACTGATATCACAGACAACCTGCCAGGGTATTTTGAGTTTTCGCTTCCACGCTTCAAGCATTTTTAAATGCTGAAACACACTACATTTTGTTTCCTAAATTGGATTAAAAAGCAATTTTATAGTCTGTCAATCAGCTTTACCAATATACGAAGGGAGGACTGCGTTAATGTTTGCATGAAAATAGAGTTTCCATGTTCCCATCACTCTAATAAGGTCCTGTGGATACTCCATTAGCATAGACAATTACCAGGATGTTTTCCCCNTGATGTCCTGAATCATTTTGACTTTGGGGAAGAGCCAGAAGTTACACGGTAGCAGATCCAGTGAATAAGTTGGATGAGGACACACCGTAATGTTTTTATTTAACAAAAATTGCCATACAAGAAGCGATGTGTGTGGTCATTCACAATAAGCTATGAGGTTAAATATGTGTTATAACATGTAAATCGTAGTTGCAAGGATAGATCGTGAAGGTTTGAAGTAGGTTGGGTTTCATGTCTATCCTACCATACACATCTCATTTAATTTGATGGTTGACTTAATTGGTACCACACCTGTTATATATTATACATTATCCTTTATTTATGTAAAATAAAATGCCTTATATATTATGAAAAGAGTAAGTGCAATAATATGAAATAGCCTGTACATTTAAAAATGTTGTTGCCAAATTATGTAAACCCACATCTCTGTAAACAACCTTTTTAAAGTAATTTTAAAAAATAAACACTCTGCTTACTAAAAAAAAAAAAAAGCGATGTGTGACACCAAGCCTCTCTGTTGTGGTCACAAAATACGGTGAATGCTGCTGCTGAGTGCCACCCAACGGAAAGGCAAGGATCTTCAATACGGGAAGCTGCGCGTCGAACCTTAGTAACAGTGTGTGACAAGTTTCAACTTTTCGGTGCAGTCAGTTGGGTGTGAGCTTTGGTTAAGAGAAGGTGTGTTTTAAAGTGTGCCATAAATCATCCTCCATCATGACAATGCTGCATGTCTCATATCGCTTCTGATATACGGCAATTTCTGTCAAATAAAAACATTATGGTGTATCCTCATCCACTTTATTCACCAGATTTGGTACCATGAGACTTCTGGCTCTTCCTGAGAGTTAAAATGATTTAGGACATCGAGGCAGCCACGACAGCGCAGCTAAAGACACTCACAAAAGAGGACCTCCGGGAACTTTGTAATGCAAACCTATTTTCTAGACTTGCATCAAAAGCACAAAAAGCAAGCCACACAGAAAAAGATGAAAGGGATTAAGAAGTATAAATTGCCAATTATAAAAATAGTCACAGGGATGTAAAGTACAGCATA
>NW_017731580.1:2391118-2393608 GCF_001890085.2 Hipposideros armiger | reverse complement strand
TTTCCCATAACAGGAAGTCTACATGATTTGCTTACTATTAGTGGTAAAGAAACGCAAACCAAAAAAATAGAATTCCATTTGTAGCTAATAAAATCATAAGTGTTGTTTTCCTTCGTTCTTTTCTCTTTTCTGTTTTAAACAAACTGTTCAATGCTGGTGAGAGTATGATGAAATGGTAAAGGAGTCATCTGCTGATGGGAGTATAAATTTACAATTTTTTTTGGTAAGCAATTTGGCAATAAATATCAAGAGCCCTAAAGTGCTTCTATACATGACTCAGTAATTCCCATTTTGTATGTCCATCCTAAGGAAATAATCCTAAAGGGCAAAAAAACCTTTATGCCCAAAGAGGCTCACTATTGGAGTTGACCACAACCTGATGTTTACAATAGAAGTCATGAGAATTAAATCATTCTCCTCAACAAATGCTGCTGGAAAAAATGAACATCCACATGCAAAAGGATGAAATTGGACTGCACACAAAAATCAACTCAAAATGCATTAAATACTTATATTTAAGGTCTGAAACCATAAAGCTCCTAGAAGAAAACAGGATGAAAACTTCATAACATTGGTCTTTACAGTAATTTCTTGGTTACTGCATAGGCAAGAAAAGCAAAAATAGACAAGTAGGACGAAATTAAAATAAAAAGCTTCTGCACCGCTAAAACAATCAACAGAGTGAAGCAATCAACAGAGTGAAAAGGCAACTCATGCAATGGGAGAAAATGTTTGCCAACTATATATGATTAATATCCAAAATATATAAAGAACTCCTACAATTCACTAGCAGACAAACCTCAAATGACATGATTAAAATACGGGCAAAGAACTTGAACAGCCATTTCTCTGGTCAACACATACATACATTAAAACATGCTTACCAGCACTAATAATGAGGGAAATGCAAATCAAAACCACAGTGAGATGTCACCTCACACATGTTAGGGTGGGCACTATTAAAAGAAAATAGAATATAACAAGTGTCAGCAAGGAAGTGGAGAAATTGGTACCTCTGTGCACTGTAAAATGGTGCAGCCACAATGGAAAGCAGTCTGGGGCTTCCTCAAAAAATAAAACATAGAACTACCATGTGACCCAGCAATCCCACTTCTGGGGAGTCACCCAAAAAAACTGAAGAAAGGATTTTGAAGAGATATCTGCACCCCCATATTCACTGCAGCATGATTCACAATAGCCAAGAAGTGAAAACAACTGGTGTCCATCCAAAAATGAATGGATAAAGAAAATGTGATACACACACACATGTTCACACACAGAATATTATTCAGGCTTAAAGAAGAAAGAAATCCTGTCCTATGGATGAACCTGGAGGACATTATATTAAGTGAAAAAAGCCAGTCACAGAAGGACAAATCCTGCATGGTTCCACCAAGATCTACAGGAGCCAACTCACAGGAACAGGAAGTAAAATGATGGTTATGGGGAGCTGGGGGGAGGGGGAATGGGGAGATGCTGTTCCTGGTAGAAAGTCTCAGACTCGCAGGATGAAAAGGTTCTAGAGATCGTATATGACAATGGCATAGACTTAACAACACTGAACTGTATACTTAAAAATTTGTTAAGATCTCATGATGTGTGTTTCTTAGACAAAAATACAAGGAAGGAAATCACCCAGAAAACAGTTACTGAGGATACCTGAAAGTGTTTGAAGGCACAAGGCTAAGACTTGGACTTCAATGTGAAGGAGAGGACAGCCTTTTCAAGGGCAAAGAACTATGAAAATCTAATGAGTGTCTCCAAGAGAAACCTGCCTCGTCTCAGCATCAGTCTCTCCCTGTGTGTCTCTCATGCGAGTGCACTGAGTATATACTTACTGTTTACTCCTGTGTGAGCACAACTGGAGGTACTAGGATCTTAATGATCTGGTGATTTTCAAGAACTGGGTACACAGTTCCAAAAGGAAGAGTAACACAGCGTGATTTGGAATGGTGAGTGTAAGGGCTACTTCCTCCTTAGAGCGGGCTACAACCTGACGCTTCCGAAACCCTCGTGTTTAGAATCTGACTGACTACAGAAGAGGCCGTCTCCAGCTTTTCCCCATTTTGATTTCCCAGGCCTGTTGTGTGTTTAACAGAGATACTTACTCCCTTCTCCTGTTTGCAGGGGAGAGTATTCCTAACAGAGCCCTCTGGAGTCAATACTTTTCCTTGGATGTTGAAATATTACCTATGTACCTTTGCTTAATGAGATGGATGCCTGACGGAACTAAGCCGGACATTTATGGAAGGCAGTTCTCAGCTATTATATTTGGTATTCCTTCTCCTGAGCAGACTATAATTGGGTAAAACAGCACACAGGGACTGGAAATGCCTGTGGTGGGCTGCTGGCAACTTCCTGTGATAGAGACACAGAAGCCAAGGAAGCGTTTCCCATATGCTAATACCTTGGAGAAATCTGTGTGTCTATAAGGCCTTGAGAGCTCTAGGAAGCAATGTGCCTGCCGCCATGTGCGTGTTCAAACCTGGG
>NW_017731580.1:2375162-2381768 GCF_001890085.2 Hipposideros armiger | reverse complement strand
GCCGGCCCTGTTATAGCCCCTTTTTAAATTCTATTTTGTTTGATGTAAGTATTGCTTGCTACCGCAGGTTTTTAATTTTTTTTCTGTTTCCATTTTCATGAAATGTTTTTTTTCCATTCCTTTATTTTCAGTCTATGTGGGTCTTTCGATCTGAAGGGGGTCTCTTGTAGGCAGCATATGTATGGGTCTTGTTTTATTATTCATTCAGCTACCCTATGTCTTTTGATTGTTGCATTTAACCCATTTACATTGAAAGTAATTATTAATAGATATGTAGTTATTAACATTTTGCTATTCATATTTTTTATCTTTTTTTCTCTTCTTCTTAAAGAAGTCCCTTTAACATTCCTATAATGCTGATTTGGTGGTGATGAACTCCTTTGGCTTTTTCTTGTCCCGGAAGCTCTTTATCTGTCCTTCAATTCTAAATGACAGCCTTGCTGGGTAGAGCAATCTTGGCTGTAGGTCCTTACTTTTCATCATTTTGAATATTTCATGTCAATCCCTTCTGGCCTGCAAAGTTTCTGTTGAGAGATCAGCTGACAGTCTTACAGGAGTTCCCTTATAGGTAATTAACTGCTTTTCTCTTGCTGCTGGGAAAAATTGTTTTAAATTATGATTCTATTTCTTACCAAAATGGTATTTCTTTAATACTCAACCAAATTTATATTATGACATAAAAATACCTTCTTAATTCAGACCAGGTAAAAATATACCATTCCCAGTGCTACAAAATTCACTCCAGGTTAGAGGAACTCTTAACACCTGGGATACCCTGTAAGTTTCTTTGCAGAGCTGTTTTCATCTTAGAAAGAATTACATTACAGTAGGAATGAAAAAAAAGAAAGTCCCATAACTAATCAATAGACAGCAGCAGAGGAAAGTGATTTCATAAAAGAAAGCCAATCCCGGGCCAGCCGAGTGGCTCAGTTGGTTAAGAGTTAGCATAAGAGCATGAGCTCTGAGCAACAGGGCAGCCAGTTGGATTCCCCCAGGGGCCAACAATGCTGCACCTGAGCTGAGTTGCTGCTGACTGCCAACAGGTGGCAGGATGGCTCAGCTGATGAGAGCACGTGCTCCTAACAACAAGACTGCCTGTTTGGTGGTGGGCTATGCCCGCCCACAGATAAGACTGAACTTGGCACCTTGAGCTGAACAGCCACCAGGATGGCTCAGTGGATAGAGCGTGTGCTCTTAACAACGAGGCTGCTGGTTCGGCTCCCACATGGGATGGTGGCTATGCCCACCCTCAACTAAGACTGAACACAGCACCTTGAGCTTAGAGGCAACAAGCTGCTGATGGGCAGGCAGATGGCGACTGGCGCCCTCCACAACTAAGACTGAAGAACAACAAATTGGCTGGTCCCCTGACCCAATTCCCCAATTTTTTTTTTAAAAGAAAGAAAGCCAATCCCTCATCCAATAACAAGTATTTACCATCAACTCCAGCATGAGGAATTTCTCNCCCAGCAGAAGTAGAAAGTGTGCGTGCATCTGAAGGCGGCAGGAATGAAATTCAGTGTCAAGTCTCTCTGTCTAAAGAGCTAATCTAAGTTTTCTACGGGGCACCTGCTTAGGTCAGAAGTGGGGTAGGACTGACGAGGGCAGACAGTACAGGAAAAAAGAGAAAACTGGGTTACAGAAGAGCGCACTTGCTGAAAAACAGAATGGTGGAGAATTTTAAAGAAGGCGCTCAACCCCGTGTCAGGGCTGCCATGGAGGCTTTAGGCTCTCAGCCTCCGCAGTGGGAGAGCTGGCCTGGGGCCGTGGGGCAGGGCAGTGTGCATGCCCAAAGTGCGGGTGGCACACCTGCCCAGGTGAATGAAAAAACCAGACCATGCAATCTCTTTCTCACCTCACACCCAGGGCTAACTCCAGAGCTGTGCTTGGCAGGCAGACACCACAGGGGAAGCTGTGACAACCCTGGCCCTGCCCTCCCAAGCTGGAGTCGCTGTGTAGGGAGAAAGGATGTTGCAGTAGGTACTGGCGATCTACAGGATAAAAAAGAATGAAAGAAAATTACTTCGGTCTTGAAGTGCACACACACTTAACAGCAAACTTGTCTGACATAGCAGAGGCTGTTTCTTGCCCTGTTATCTGCTTTTCAGTGCTACAGGAGGATTGTACTGGGGAGGCGTAAGCGTTTGTGAATTCAAAAACGGTTAAGCCATCTATTCTCTTTCACCTGCCAGGCATCTTGGATGTTTATGGGAATTCTCTATGCCACAGTCACCTGCCTGCGTCAGGTGGGCAACTGTGCCACTGAGACGGCAACTCAAAGAGACGGGCCCTGGGGGGGCGTTAGCTTGGAACTGGTGTGGCAGTGTGGGAGATGACCATCCACTCTGCCATATTACATGTTTGCTCTGATTACTGCCCAGTCTTGGACTGCTCAAGGAAGAGGATTGAGCAAAAAATGGGTAAAAGGAAGACATTCTGTGTAAGTCCCAAGCAGGCCTATTGGTATTTATTTTCTGGCCAAAAAAAGAAAAAAAAAAGTCACCTCAGAGGCATGGAATTTCATGCAAATCCCTCTTTAGGGACCCATCCACCCGGGATATACATTGCCTTCTAGTAATGAAAGAAAAAGTCAGCAGATTGTGGAAAATGCATCGTCATAAGCAGGGTGTCGTAGGCTAAGAGAAACTTCCAGAGAGACTTGGAGGCAACACATCTCTTGAAGTGGGGCGGGCATTCAGCACTGCACAGGCAGGAGTCACTTACTTGTCAGAGACAGCTCTCGCTTTGAGCAAGGCAGCGGTGTAGCATATTGTTGCCGACTTTGGTAAGCTTATATCTGTTAGAGAAAAAGAAAGTAGGAATTCTTGTAAGTCTGCAGAAACGAAAAGCAATGATTGTTAATATACTAGCATTTTAATCACATAAGACTAATAAAGCGTAAATTAAAAATATTTTAATGCCCCCTCACGATATGGTTTTTATATCTGTGGATTTAATAAAAACTCCGCGAGTTCAAAAAAAGAGAGAGAATATTTTAATGCACATAGTACACAGCTGTTCCTTATGTATCAGGGCGGTACGTGAAACTAAAGTAATTCATATTTTTTAGAATAATTCATGTTTAAAATCCACCAGGTTGACTTTTCAGCAATCATCTTCTATTTTAAAATATGTATTTCATGTTTATTTAAACAGAGAATAGCTATAAATATATAAATTTAAATATTACAGGAATACCCTTGATATCATGAAAGGTTAAGCCATCTTCGTAGGAGCTCTTCGTAACTTACAAAAATTTCNGGGGAGGGGGAATGGGGAGATGCTGTTCCTGGTAGAAAGTCTCAGACTCGCAGGATGAAAAGGTTCTAGAGATCGTATATGACAATGGCATAGACTTAACAACACTGAACTGTATACTTAAAAATTTGTTAAGATTTCATGATGTGTGTTTCTTAGACAAAAATACAAGGAAGGAAATCACCCAGAAAACAGTTACTGAGGATACCTGAAAGTGTTTGAAGGCACAAGGCTAAGACTTGGACTTCAATGTGAAGGAGAGGACAGCCTTTTCAAGGGCAAAGAACTATGAAAATCTAATGAGTGTCTCCAAGAGAAACCTGCCTCGTCTCAGCATCAGTCTCTCCCTGTGTGTCTCTCATGCGAGTGCACTGAGTATATACTTACTGTTTACTCCTGTGTGAGCACAACTGGAGGTACTAGGATCTTAATGATCTGGTGATTTTCAAGAACTGGGTACACAGTTCCAAAAGGAAGAGTAACACAGCGTGATTTGGAATGGTGAGTGTAAGGGCTACTTCCTCCTTAGAGCGGGCTACAACCTGACGCTTCCGAAACCCTCGTGTTTAGAATCTGACTGACTACAGAAGAGGCCATCTCCAGCTTTTCCCCATTTTGATTTCCCAGGCCTGTTGTGTGTTTAACAGAGATACTTACTCCCTTCTCCTGTTTGCAGGGGAGAGTATTCCTAACAGAGCCCTCTGGAGTCAATACTTTTCCTTGGATGTTGAAATATTACCTATGTACCTTTGCTTAATGAGATGGATGCCTGACGGAACTAAGCCGGACATTTATGGAAGGCAGTTCTCAGCTATTATATTTGGTCTTCCTTCTCCTGAGCAGACTATAATTGGGTAAAACAGCACACAGGGACTGGAAATGCCTGTGGTGGGCTGCTGGCAACTTCCTGTGATAGAGACACAGAAGCCAAGGAAGCGTTTCCCATATGCTAATACCTTGGAGAAATCTGTGTGTCTATAAGGCCTTGAGAGCTCTAGGAAGCAATGTGCCTGCCGCCATGTGCGTGTTCAAACCTGGGCTGGTCTGCCGCCAGCGGAAGGTCACGTTCAAGGGTTAGAGAACCCAGAATCTTATACAGCTCTGCTGTTAATTGCTATGTGACCATGAACATGTTACTTAGCTCTCCGAACCTGCTGTGCCCTTGTCTATGAAGCAGGGGCAATAATATGATGCACCTCGCCATATGGCTATGAAAATAAATGAGATGGTATATGGGGTTCAGTTAGCACTGTGCTTGGCACACAACAAACATTCTATAGAAGCCAATAATAAACTAACTGTCATGATATCATCAATAAGGAGAGAGTCAAGCTTAAGGATGGGAAGGTGTCCTAGATAAACTTTAAGGCCCTTTCTTATACCAAGAGTCTAAATTCTTCATTGATATTGCATTAGAATTAAGGGTATTCTCTGCCTGAAAAGGCACCAGTGTGTGTATATGTGTGTATGTGTGTGTGCATGTGTGTGTGTGTGTTTATTAAAGTATTAGCAAGCGGTCCAATAAATAGCAGAACATGCATAAGACATGTTTATAACAGCCTCCATGTAGTACACAGGTACCAGACGTTTGTGGTTAATTCTGAACAGGTGAGGCCAGTGACTCACAGGACATTTTCCCCATGGAAATGTCAAAAGAAGAAGAGGATCTGGAAATAAGTTTCCCCTCAAAACAATCACCAACAAAGCAAAGTGGGGAAGAATCAGCTTCCTACATACCCGATCTTTTCACCATTGAATGATCAGAAAGTAGACTGAAACAAAATATTTAAAATGCTTCCCCTTTAGAAGAATTCTGTTTTGCAGGGAGCGTGCTAGTTGACCGAGTCAGCTTCTTCCATGGTAGCCTCAGACTAGCTCTTGGGGCTTTTAATACTCTCCTAGAGGCCCAGCCAACCATTTAAGACTATTAGCAAGAATTAAACAACTGCTTCAATTAAAATATCTAACCAACAAGTATTGTACCAGTTTCCCATCTTGTGCCCCAGAATTACAAGGCCTTGGTTGGAAAAGTTAAGACCCAGAGAAGTTAAGAACCAGTTCCCAGAGTTAAGGGGCCACCAGTAAGTCAGATATCAGTAATGTAAATACTTTACAAACATAGAGTGCTCAAGTATTTTTAGAGAATTTTGCCTATATTATCTCAGTTGATCTTTATCACAGAAGACAGGTAAGGCTTATATTTTTATGTTCATCTGAAAGATGAAACTGAGTTCAGAGAGGCTAAGCCCAAGATCCCACGGCTAACAAATGACAGAGCCAGAAGTTGGACCCAAGTTTTTGTGTCAGAATCTAGGAATCTACTGGTCAGTACTACTTCTAAAAGAGCCTTATTTATGCTCATAGAATAGCTCTGTAATTAGATAAGGCACTAAATAAATATTAATTGATGACTTAAGTTTACTAAATTCAGGACACTATTTTCATCATTAGTTTTAAATTTCAATCAAATGTGAATGAACATTTTAACTTAGCTAAAAAAATGCTAAATAAAGAGATATACTTTATAACACTCTGTATACAATACCTAAGTGTACATATACTGTGTTGGCTGGTCATTACCCACTGGCACTACAGTGGATGAAAACATCCTCTGCAACTGTGGTACCGAGCACCATTCTTCTGTTTCCTGTTTTGTGAAAAGAGAACTATGACCTGAATAAAACCTCAGGAATAATAAACCTTAGATCATTTATCTCTGTCACTCTGGATATCAACAAAATAAATTAAAGTAGGTGACTCCATAAATCATCACATATCTCACACACACAAACCACCTCACTTACACATCTCACACACACACACACCACACATCACACACACACACACACCATCACTCACACATCTCACATACACCACAACCACCCTTTTGCTATAGTACTGCAATGAAAACGGCCTTCTTTTGCCATTTTTCACCAATGAAAGTCTTCATCACACATTCTGCCAAGAAAATTATGCCTTGTAGTACCTGATGTGAAGTGCAGCAATAGTTTCCTACAGCTCAGAATGTGCTTTGTGATATGGAGAAACTGAAAATGGCCGTCAGCTATGTGCCTATCACATAGCAGTTCCTCAAATACAGTTAAATCATAAATACACATCCGTCTCCTGAGTAAAAGATTACAGAATCTCCTCTATCATGATCTGACTCCCTTAAAATCAAATTCAGAAAAAAATATTAGAATTATCATAAAATGATATTTATAATAGATCATTATAAATTGGTCAATCATGTGGTTACCAATTAAGACAAATATTTCCTACTACATATGTCTACTAAAACAGCACTCACAAGTCAAAAGAAAAATACTTCTTCATACTTTGAGGTTT
>NW_017731580.1:2372772-2373919 GCF_001890085.2 Hipposideros armiger | reverse complement strand
ATGTAATAACTGCCTAACATCTAAATCAGAAGCAAGAACTTCATGCTTAGGCTCACTTTTAAGAAAAAACATTTACACTACTTTTAGGATAAAGCTATTGGGTTGTCAGAAAAGTCATGACGTATTTTTTTCTATGTTTTTCGTTGCAAAAATGCATCATGACTTTTCCAACAACCCAATAGTTATTATGGGCTGCATGTCCCATGAGCACTACCTCTTTCATTTCTAAAAAAAAAAATGGCTGAGACTTGACTTGGTTGTTATTGCCTATTACAGTTTTGAAAGTTATTACAGTAAAACCTTGGATTGCGAGTAAGTTGGTTTGCGAGTGTTCTACCAGACGAGCAAACATTTCTAATATATTTTAACATGGTAAATGAATGATGTCTTGCAATTTGAGTAGTTTCGTTCTGGAACAAATTATGCTCACACAACAAGGTATTACTGTATTTTGAAATAATTAGAGGCTCACCAGAAGTCATGAAAATGATACACAGAGTTCTGTGAATGCTTCCCTCAGCTTTTCCTAATGGTGACATCTTACATAACTGTAGTATAATAGCAAAACCCAAGAAACTGACATTGGTACAGTGCTACTAAGTCAATTACAGACCTTGTTCAGTTTTACATGCATTCGTGTATGCGTGTGTGTGTATGTGCGTATGTAGTTCTATACAATTTTATCCCACGGCTGGATTCATGTAACCACCACCACCATCATCAAAATGCACAACTGTTCCATGGGCCAGCTGAGTGGCGCGTTGGTTAAGATTTGGCTCAGGATGCCAGCTCTGAGCAGCAGGGTCCTGGTTAGGATTCCACATTAGGGCCAGTGACGCTGCACCCTCTACAGCTAAGATGGTGAACAACAGCTGGACCTGGAGCTGGGCTGCCGTGAGTCGCCGGCGATGGCGTAGGCTGTAGTAGAGCTGCAGTGGGCTCCTGTAAGCTACTGTGAGCTGCCAAGAGCCACCGTGAGCTGCCAAGAGCCACCGTGAGCATCCAGTGACCAGTGACCGATTTGCCTCACACCCGGGAAGAGCACAATGATAATACCAACATGGACCAGTGAAGCGACATCCTCCACAACTAGACTGAAGAACAAAAGGACAGCAACTTGTCTGTTCCCCCTCCCCGATTCCCCAAC
>NW_017731580.1:2368565-2369947 GCF_001890085.2 Hipposideros armiger | reverse complement strand
AACAATAAACTCTATACTAAAAAATACTATAAAAGAAACAGTAGATCTATCCAAGTTCTGATTATCTTTACTAACTTGGATATATGACCAAGAACAAGTATTTCTCTTTGAGTCTTAATATCCATCTATCAAAGGAAAAGCTCAGAGAGAAAGAGAGGTCAGGATTTAGTTTGGGAGATGAGAAAGGAGTCAAAGATGATACTTGAGATTTTTAGTTTGGGTAAGTAGGTGAGGGTGTTGGTGCTGTTTAACTAAGGATATGAGTCAGGGTAGTCTAAGTTATGCTGCAGTAATAAATGACGTCCAAATTTCAAAGGTTTATAACAGCAATTGACAAACTATGGCCCACAGACTGCTTGTTTTTATACAGTTTTATTGGAAAACAGCCATTACCCATTCATTTAGAAATTGTCTGTAGTTATGAAAGAGACTATAAAGATCACAAGCCTAAAATATTTACTATCTGACCCTGTAAGAAATAGTTTGCCCATAGGTTTACAGCAACAAATGTTTATTCCTGGGCTACGTTATATGTTGATGACAGCAGTTTGGCAATGGCTCCTCTACATAGCATCTTCCCCCCTAAAATGAACAGCATTATCTAAAAAAGTATCAGTCATCATAGCAAAGGAAATAGAGAACATGGAGAACATGCACTGCTCTTAAAGCTTCTGCCCCAAAGTATAAACATACCAAGCCTGATTTCATCAGCAAGGGGATGTGTACTCTTCCCAAAGGGAGGGGAACAAAATCTTTGATGTGTCCCACACAAATCTGCCCCCCACACCCATTTCCCAAAGTTTATGGCCACTTAGGAAGAGTTGTTATTTTCTAATCTCTTCTACAAATAGGTTTGGTCATGTGACTGTGTTGTTCCCAATGGAACAACATACGTAATGCATGCAACTCCTTAAAAGAAAATTGCTTGCCCTGGACTTACTTTCTTTCTCTTTCCTACATCTTGAGTACATTCTACAACACAAAAGAGCAAAACGTCCTAGGGTGGAACAATTAAACAGAAAGAACCCAGATCCCTGAATAATCTCATGGAACACAGTTGCCCCAAGAATCTAGATCAGTCACATTGTTATGACAGAGAGAAATAAATTTATTTCTTATTTAAGTAATTATACTTTGGAGTCTTTTTATGACAGTGGTTTAGTATCTACCTTAACATAGATTCACTTTATTTTTGGAGTAAATATGCTCATTATGTAACTGAGTAAACTGGCCTTGGAACTAAGAAGATTCAGGATGAAAATATGAGTCACTAGCATATGGGGTGTAAAGTCATGGGAATAGATAAGATCACCTGGGGAGAGTATATAAAATGAGACTAGAGGAGTGTCTAGAACAAAGCTCTGCAGTACAAAAACTTAGGA
>NW_017731580.1:2364416-2365485 GCF_001890085.2 Hipposideros armiger | reverse complement strand
TGGGATATAAAACTGAAAGCAACAAATGAACATGACAAACAAACAAAATTCAGATACAGACAGCAGTTTAGTGGTTACCAGAGGGTAAGGGGGGGCGGGCGTTGGTAGAAAGGATAAAGGGGTCAAATATATGGTGATAGAGGGAGAACTGACTCTGGGTGGTGAACACACAATGTGATATACAGAAGATATATTATAGAAATGTACACTTGAAACCTATATAAGTTTACTAACCAATGTCACCCCAATAAATTAAATAAAACTTTGTAAAAAAGGAATGAAGTACTGACTCATGTTGCATCATGGGTGAACCTCAAAAACATTATGCTCCACAAAGAAGCCAGACACAAAAGATCATGTGTTGTATGATTTCATTTACATGAAATGTCCAGAAAAGGCAAATTATTATAGAGACAGAAAGTAGATTAGCGGTTGCTTGGGGGTGAGGGTGGGAATGGGGATTAACTGTAACTGGGCAAGAAGCTTTTTATTGGTTGATGAACTGGACTATAGTGATGTTTGCACAACTTGGTAAATTTACTAATAATTTCTAATTGTAAAAGAATTAATTAATAAGAAATATTTAAATACTGTTGCATAGGCTACAAGTATTTTCACACCCACTATCTCATCTGTTTTTATTTAGAACAACTTCCTTAGTAAATCTAGTTGGATCTTCAATCACCTCTTTCCTTCCTAACTGTTCATAAACCACATAATCATCACTTCTAGAATTTTGCTGGGATTAACTTATTAGTGTAAATTCTTTTTAAAAAGAATCAAAAGCATTGAAGGGAAAATAGAAAATAGGAATAAATGGTTGCATATTTTTATCAACTTATTAACACGTTATTTTCTTCTCCAAATAGCAGTACTAAAAGATAGATCAAAAAATTGGACAAGAGCACACAACTGTGAAGGTCATCCCTCAAAAATCTTTTATTTTATAGATGAAGAAATATAGTCCCAGAGAAACTACCGTATTTGCCGGCGTATAAGACGATTTTTTGGCCCTGAAAAATATGCCTCCAAGTGGGGGGTCGTCTTATACGCCAGGTACACTTCAGAT